>NW_026607132.1:180000-182500 GCF_029890125.1 Rhinichthys klamathensis goyatoka | reverse complement strand
GCACACACACACACACACACACACACACTCTCTCTCTCTCTCTCTCTCTCTCTGACAGTAATAGCTGCCGTTTGAAAGCGTTATCTGCTGTAATTCCTGGTGTAGGTGGGTATTACTGTAATTAGATGTCAATAGAGACATGCATGTTTGAGACACTGAAACACAGAAGCCAAGCGGCCTCATTTCCACACTCTGATTTAAACCATGTGGATTTGGAGACTTTGTACATTTTTAGTTCAGATTAAAAACGGTAAGTACTTGGAAAGAAACCGGTTTTCTGAGCGTGTGTTTATGCCCGCGGGAAACCGTCAGCCAGACTTCTGTGTGATCTGCGTTACACACTCACTTCTTTGGTCATGCTTGACTTACTGCTCTATATCTAGCATGTGTAAATGTTAAAGATTATATAAATTAAATATACATTTAATGAGCTATAAATTATACACTCAGTCTATTCCAGACTAAAGTTTCCTGGCCTGAGGAGTCATGACCCACAGTCTGGAGATCTGCAGATCAGGGAAGAAAACTAAAGCTTTTCTGATGCTTTACTGCCCTCTTGTGGAGCAACAGACCGTCATTATCACATCAGTCCTCATTATGAAGGGTCACACTCATTTCAGGATTTTTATCAAGTGTATTAAAGCCTTTCAGAAATACTGCATGCAAACTTATATTTTAACCATCTTTGGAAATGCTGATACTGTCAAACTGATTTGTGCTCAAACAGGAGACACTTACAATCATGAGACAAACTGCAAGAGAATTATGCATTCACACACACACACACACACACACACACACACACACGTACCGTGTACATACATAAGCGTAAACGCTGACATACCTAATGGATGTATTAATTCAGACAGGTTCACACTAGTTCCATGTGAGTAAACAAAGCGTCTGCTGTGTGTCACAGGCATCATAACACACAGGTTTCCTGTTCTAGTGTGTGTGTGTGTGTGTGTGTGTGTGTGTGTGTGTTTCCTGTTTACACCACAAACACACTGTGTGTGATGCAGAACCGAACACAGCACAACACAACCGGTTATTCAGGCAGGATTTATCCAAAGGATGTTAAAGGCCGATGAGATCAGCTCTCAGAACCATCTGTGGACGAAACTGGTCCAGTGGAAACATGTCGAAACATTTCCAGTTCATCAGAGGAGATTCACTGCAAAACAACTAAACTGAACACTTCTGCTTCAAGTTTTCCACTGATATACAGTGTAACTTGTATGGCTGTATTGTTTAAAGACTCCTCTCATTACTAAACACACTACTCAGAGTAGATAAATGAGGTTTGCAGAGGAAACCGTTCCTGTCAATCATCTGTCAGAATGGCGTCACCTCAAGCCCTGGATCGGGACGCCCAGATGAACACATGATGATAATGTCGAAGCGGGTCAATAATATATCCATGTGCTTCATATGGACTCACAGAGATATGGTTTTATTTTGTTTTATTTTCTAAACATCTGGATGGAATGAGAATTGAGTGTCTCTTTAAGACAGCGAGTGAAGAGAGAGAGACTTGGAGAGTTAGCCAAAATATTAATGAAATTCATATTATTAAGTGTCTGAAAACAAGAGGGTAATTTATAAATGTGTGACAGTGATGGAGTTGGATGGGGCTCTTCATTCATAACCTCTTCATAAACCCCTTTATTTACAGTCTACATGTGATTTTTCCATTGACTTACTATATTGGAAATTGTTTGTTGAGTCTGGAAAGATTATAACGTGTCATTAATTATCAATACTATTTTAAGATATCCAGGGTATATAATTTGTGTATCTGAGCATAATTGTTTAGCATATAAAAATTAAACATACTGTAAAGTTTTCTTAGTTCGATCAATATTAATTTACACCTCAGTCTTCACGGGCTACAGCATCATCATCATTTATTTACAATCACAGCCAATCACCTGACGTGCTCCTGGTGTCGTCATAGAAAGAGGCGTGCCCTTTTCCAGCAACAGCCAATCAGATTTGAAAGTTTCTCACGTAGTCTCAGCACCGAAATAAAACAATCGTGTTGAACTGGCGGCCCAGACGTCGATTAGTCTAATATTAATTATCTTATTTTGACTGTCTATTTTAAATGATTACTGTGTATAAAGTAGGTAAATGCTATTAACAATGTGTTTGACAGTCCAGACTGGACACACGGACAGCGCCGTCTCCTCAGCATCACCCAATCACAGACACTGAGATCACTGCATATGAACTGTTAAATAGAATATATTATATTGATTGCTGGGGAAGATTTACGTGGCTTTTTAATGGTACTGGACATAATATATTTAAAAGATTATAAGACTTTGAGTTTAAATGTCTACAGCCGTCGTGAGATCTGAATGTGTGTGAAAGGAGTGTGTTCATGAGCCGATGAGCGCCTCCTGCCGGAGAGAACCGGAATCACACGCAGAAACACATACTGAAACACACACAGAATCTCAGAAAAACACCCGGATGAAGCGCGTCTCTGTCAGCC
>NW_026607132.1:150000-175000 GCF_029890125.1 Rhinichthys klamathensis goyatoka | reverse complement strand
CAGTGACTTTACCTCATTACGGATGTCTCCCTCTCTCACACTGCAGTGACTTTACCTAATTACTGATGTCTCACTCTCTCACACTGCAGTGACTTTACCTCATTACTGATGTCTCACTCTCACACACTGCAGTGACTTTACCTCATTACTGATGTCTCACTCTCACACTGCAGTGACTTTACCTCATTACGGATGTCTCCCTCTCTCACACTGCAGTGACTTTACCTAATTACTGATGTCTCACTCTCTCACACTGCAGTGACTTTACCTCATTACTGATGTCTCTCTCACACTGCAGTGACTTTACCTCATTACTGATGTCTCACTCTCTCACACTGCAGTGACTTTACCTCATTACTGATGTCTCACTCTCAAAGACTGCAGTGACTTTACCTCATTACTGATGTCTCACTCTCTCACACTGCAGTGACTTTACCTCATTACTGATGTCTCTCTCTCTCACACTGCAGTGACTTTACCTCATTACTGATGTCTCACTCTCTCACACTGCAGTGACTTTACCTCATTACTGATGTCTCATTTTTATAAAGTGTATTAAAGACTTTCAAAAATTTTGCATTCAAATAAAAAGCCCCTATGACCTATGACCCCACAGGCATCGTCTCTGGAGGACTCCTTCAGCCCGGACCTGGACTTTCCTCTCAGCCTCCCTCTCTCTGATGCCGAGGAGACCCCAGTGCTTCCGTCTGAACCGGACCGGTCCTGCACCGACCCGGAGCCGATCCGGGAGCCCCACTTCAGCGCCTGCGTGTCCTGCGACCACAACTACACGGTGGAGGACACGGGTCAGCAGAAGAGACGAGTCGAGCAGCTGCAGGAGCAGATGGAGAAGCTGCGCAAGAGACTGAAGACGGTCCAGCAGAAGTGCAGGCGTCAGGAGCGGCAGCTCGAGCGCTTCAGAACCATGCGCCGGGTCCAGATCCAGAGCCAGAAGGACACCGCACCAGGGTCATCCTACGTCATTCTGCCCACAGAGATCTACGACGTGCTGAAGGGCATCGAGACCATCGGGGCGCTGTGAGGGGTTAATCCTCTGTCAATCACGACCTGAGTTCCGAGTGTGTGTGGACGGCAGACGAGAGGCTGAACTGGACGTGACTTCATGGATTCACTTCAGGAGAGAATCAGGAACAAACTAAATATCCAATCAGGTCTCGGAAGATTCTGCAGCTTTTCCGAACCGATCCGGGCAGAGTAACTAAACCCTTCAGCACTGGTTGAGTCTGTGCTCTTCAGTGCCGAGTGAGAAATAGCTCGAGAAAGACACTGACCCGATGACCAACGCTTCAGTCAATCAGGTTCTCATTTTCAGGAGATTTCCAGATCAGTGTTTGTTCAGTTATTAACTGTATTTATAATTTAAATGTCTGGAAATGTTATTGAATATTTTATTTTTATTTGATTAATGTACTAAGATGACCAAACTGGACTTTACTAAACCCTTTTCAGTAGCTGTATAGTCTCGTATCGAAGGGCTGTTTTGAGTTAGTTGTTTTTTTGCTTCTTGCTGAATAATTTATTGCTTACAAAACAGTAATAATTATGAAATAAATTAAATTAAGCCATATTTGGGGGGAAAGTCGTTTTTTTTAATATATTTTTTTGGTGAGAAAAGTTCAATCATAGTTGCCTTACGGTGGTTTGACTGTTTTAATACATGATTCTCCTTCTCGACCTGTTTGTGCTTGAGTTTCTGAATGATGATGTCACGATTCTGTAAAGTATGTGTTCGAAACACCACAAAACTTCACCTCAGTACAGAAAGATTCCAGCAAAATATGAATTACTGCAGTCATATTGTAATAAATAAATATGGTACATGCTTCAAACCGAGACTTACAGAATCTGTTATTTTGATTTATTTGGCATTTTAGTTTGTTATGAAAGGGTGGCTAATAAGTTCATTACAGTGTTACCGTAGTATCTACTCTGGTAAACTGGGAACAGACGGATAAACTTGCAGATAAACAAGCAGATCGGATCAGAAGCCAATCAGGACACGGTGCATTTACACCTGTCCACATCAAGTGGCTTCTGTATCTGGATAACGGATTGGATCTCGCATTCCCGGGAAAAAATAAAATAAAAGGATGGCTCCGGTGCAAAGTCGACCTGAACTGGTGTTTTTTTTTTTAAAGACCGTTTTCAATCGGGGGACATTTTACAAATTTCGCAAAATGAGGAGGAAGAAGAGGCTGCAAGTGTTAATACTGTGGAGATGTCGTAATGGAAACGGTACAGAGAAACGTATC
The DNA here is from genome assembly GCF_029890125.1 of Rhinichthys klamathensis goyatoka. Taxonomy (NCBI): domain Eukaryota; kingdom Metazoa; phylum Chordata; class Actinopteri; order Cypriniformes; family Leuciscidae; genus Rhinichthys; species Rhinichthys klamathensis. Next base: position 172,727 of record NW_026607132.1, on the reverse strand, counting down.
CGAGAACGTCGCTGCTGTGGTGGTGTTGGATACAAATTTATTAAAGGAACACTATGCAGGACTTTTGTTACTATTGACTTGTCTTGTGTTCTCTTTTATTATTATTTGCCATTATCTGTAGACTGTTTTAACTCTACAACCATTTGGTCTACTTTGTAGTGGAAAGGGCTCTATAAATAAACTAGAATTGAGACTTGACATGTTCACGGCCCGCTCAGTCGCTGAACTGAACGTAAGTGACACATCATTCGCGTCAGGTCTACAGTGCACGTACAACAGAGTGTATGAGTGACTTGCTCACTTGGGAACAAAGTTCTGAAAACCAAAGCACTCAAAAAAAAACAAATACACTAGACAGTGCACATGTGCAGAAAACGTCCTTCCACCCACGCGGCCAGAGGAGTATACTTTGAAAGGCTGACGCTCTCAACTGTGCGTGAGACGGAGCGGAAAAATGTAGTATACCCGGGTCCTTTAAGGAACCGAAGATGCGTGCTTTGGTGCATCACCGTTAATGTGCTCATGACAAGCCACAACGGCCGTCCAATAAAGTTCCAGCGCGGAGTGGGAGTGACTTTCCTTCGGAGAAGAAATCAGTATCCCCTCAATCAGGCACTGATACGGCGATACAGATCTTCGCCCGTACCAAGCTTTAAATACGCGTTACTTCAACGCAACGCACTTCATTGTAGCTCGATCAGATTCTCCCTCCCTCAACAGGTCGGCCCCTAGAGACCGCAGTGCAGAATCTGGGAACTCCACAGTGTCCGTAACAGCAACGTCATGATGCTTGTGGACCATGTCTTTGCTGGCCAGCAAGAAGCCATCAAAATCAGTGACAGACCCTTCTGCGTACACCGGCATTCACCCCAGCGGGGCTCCACTCCATAATCAAGAAAACAGCGGGTGCTAGTGTTTTCTACAGACGTAAAAAAAGATCCACATCGGCCCTGCCAAAACTGATCCCAGATCTGCACCACTATTCAAGTGTGCACACGCCACTCCATATCAAAAGCCTCTGTCCCCCTCTCAGCAGGACAGCGAGGGAGTGAGGGAATACTGTAACCCTTGCCTAAATATACACGACCACTGTCGTATATATCATTCTGAATAACACGTTTGCACTGTTGTGCCAAGTGTTTTATTATCAGGTTATTTATTAACTCCAAAAAGGGTTAGTGTGACGCTCTTACAGCACTGGTGTCACCACACCACTGGATTGTGGCAATATGCATCTGCAGATCCACCGACGTAAGCCAAGTCCGAGGATGCAGAGGGCATAACATGGGACGTACTGCAAGCCTAAAGTGTTAAAGTGTTTGTTCATCTGCTGTAAGTCTAAGATAGGGCGCAAAACCCCATTTTTTTGGTAGGAGGAATTACTGGCTGAAAAACCTCTTCCTCCTCAGTCCTAGCGAACCCCAAGGTCCTGTTGCAAACATCGCTCAGCTGTATGTTGCACATCACTGCCTTTCCCCCGTCGGCACACGGCCAGACTGTGAGATTAGCGATTCTAATGCATTCGTATTGTTTTGAAAAGTAAACACATGATGCTTTGTTTGCTGAACACACATTTATTTTATTGACAACATACTCAAAAAATTAACCCGCTATCTTGCAGGGTTATTTCTCCCCAATCTGGATAGATCTAGACTCATGGCAGCCAGAGGAACATCGTTGTGAACACGACACTCCTCCGCCTCTACTCGATCGTCCAGTTGTGGCCTCCACAAACATGAGCATCTGAATTAGTGCACGAAGACAGGAGCGGGCCGTGTTGAGCACGCGCTACACGCTCGAGGGAGGAGCTATAGAGATAGAGCTAGTGCACACATGCATCGGGCTGGAGAGATCCAGCCTAGCGTGGACAATGCCAAACACACTGGCGTGAGCAACGTTATACACACACCCACATGCCCTTGCACAGGCATCACACAACTTATGTTTAGATATTTCTCATGAAAAAGTTTATTAGCCATTTGTAAGTCGTGCTAAACTTGAGCTAAAAACTTCTCTTTTATGGCTTTTCCTTCAACAAGAGTCACCATCGTGGGGTTTCTTGTGAATGTGGCATGTTTGAACATTTTGTTTGAGAAAAACGTATTAGCCATTCGTTAGCAAAGCTGAACTTGTGCTAAAAGCTTTCTCTTTCTGCCTTAGTTTCGACAAGAATCCCACCATGGGTTTTTCTTCTTGCGAGACTTTGCCGTGCTGGTGTTCGAATGGCTCCTGAAGAGCTGAAGACTGAAGAACTGAAGACTGAAGAGCTGAAGAGCTGAAGACTGAAGACTGAAGAGCTGAAGACTGAAGAGCTGAAGACTGAAGAGCTGAAGACTGAAGAGCTAAAGAGCTGAAGACTGAAGATCTGAAGAGCTGAAGACTGAAGACTGAAGAGCTGAAGACTGAAGAGCTGAAGACTGAAGTGCTGAAGAGCTGAAGACTGAAGAGCTGAAGACTGAAGAGCTGAAGACTGAAGACTGAACTGCTGAAGACTGAAGAGCTGAAGACTGAAGACTGAAGAGCTGAAGACTGAAGAGCTGAAGACTGAAGAGCTGAAGAGCTGAAGACTGAAGAGCTGGAGGCTGAAGACTGAAGACTGAAGAGCTGAAGACTGAAGAGCTGAAGACTGAAGACTGAAGATCTGAAGAGCTGAAGACTGGAGATTGGAGGCTGAAGACTGAAGACTGAAGAGCTGAAGAGCTGAAGACTGAAGAGCTGAAGACTGAAGAGCTGAAGACTGAATACTGAAGACTGAAGAGCTGAAGACCTGAAGACTGAAGACTGAAGCGCTGAAGACTGAAGAGCTGAAGACTGAAGAGCTGAAGAGCTGAAGAGCTGAAGACTGAAGACTGAAGAGCTGAAGAGCTGAAGATCTGAAGACTGAAGAGCTGAAGAGCTGAAGACTGAAGAGCTGAAGACTGAAGAGCTGAAGAGCTGAAGACTGAAGAGCTGAAGATCTGAAGAGCTGAAGAGCTGAAGACTGGAGACTGAAGAGCTAAAGACTGAAGAGCTGAAGACTGAAGAGCTGAAGACTGAAGACTAAAGAGCTGAAGAGCTGAAGACTGAAGAGCTGAAGACTGAAGACTGAAGAGCTGAAGACTGAAGACTGAAGACTGAAGACTGAAGAGCTGAAGAGCTGAAGACTGAAGAGCTGAAGTGCTGAAGAGCTGAAGACTGAAGAGCTGAAGACTGAAGGCTGAAGACTGAAGAGCTGAAGACTGAAGATCTGAAGAGCTGAAGAGCTGAGGACTGAAGACTAAAGTGCTGAAGAGCTGAAGACTGAAGACTGAAGAGCTGAAGACTGAAGACTGAAGACTGAAGAGCTGAAGACTGAAGAGCTGAAGACTGAAGAGCTGAAGAGCTGAAGACTGGAGATTGGAGGCTGAAGACTGAAGACTGAAGACTGAAGAGCTGAAGACTGAAGAGCTGAAGACTGAAGAGCTGAAGATCTGAAAAGCTGAAGACTGGAGATTGGAGGCTGAAGACTGAAGAGCTGAAGACTGAAGACTGAAGAGCTGAAGATCTGAAGAGCTGAAGACTGGAGATTGGAGGCTGAAGACTGAAGACTGAAGAGCTGAAGATCTGAAGAGCTGAAGACTGGAGATTGGAGGCTGAAGACTGAAGACTGAAGAGCTGAAGACTGAAGACTGAAGAGCTGAAGACCTGAAGACTGAAGCGCTGAAGACTGAAGGGCTGAAGACTGAAGAGCTGAAGAGCTGAAGACTGAAGACTGAAGACTGAAGAGCTGAAGACTGAAGAGCTGAAGACTGAAGAGCTGAAGACTGAAGACTGAAGTGCTGAAGACTGAAGAGCTGAAGACTGGAGACTGAAGAGCTGAAGAACTGAAGAGCTGAAGACTGAAGAGCTGAAGACTGAAGAGCTGAAGACTGAAGAGCTGAAGACTGAAGAGCTGAAGACTGAAGAGCTGAAGGCTGAAGAGCTGAAGACTGAAGACTGAAGAGCTGAAGAGCTGAAGACTGGAGACTGAAGAGCTGAAGACTGAAGAGCTGAAGACTGAAGACTGAAGAGCTGAAGAGCTGAAGAGCTGAAGACTGAAGATCTGAAGAGCTGAAGAACTGAAGACTGGAGACTGGAGAGCTGAAGACTGAAGAGCTGAAGACTGAAGACTGAAGAGCTGAAGACTGGAGACTGAAGAGCTGAAGACTGAAGAGCTGAAGACTGAAGATCTGAAGAGCTGAAGAGCTGAAGACTGGAGACTGGAGACTGAAGACTGAAGACTGAAGAGCTGAAGAGCTGAAGACTGAAGACTGAAGAGCTGAAGACTGAAGAGCTGAAGAGCTGAAGAGCTGAAGACTGAAGATCTGAAGAGCTGAAGAACTGAAGACTGGAGACTGGAGAGCTGAAGACTGAAGAGCTGAAGACTGAAGACTGAAGACTGAAGAGCTGAAGACTGGAGACTGGAGACTGAAGAGCTGAAGACTGAAGAGCTGAAGACTGAAGATCTGAAGAGCTGAAGAGCTGAAGACTGGAGACTGGAGACTGAAGACTGAAGACTGAAGACTGAAGAGCTGAAGAGCTGAAGACTGAAGACTGAAGAGCTGAATCGGCATCCCGGGTCGAGTGTTGAGATCCTGCGCTGATCAGTTGGCGGGCTTGTTTACATCTATCTTTAATGAGTCTCTCGCTCAGTCAGTGGTACCCACTTGATTTAAGAAATCTGTAATTGTCCCTGTGCCAAAAAATAATAAGCCCTCTTGCCTAAATGACTATCGACCAGTAGCACTTACGTCACAAGTTATGAAGGTTTTTGAGAGGCTTATCAAGAACATAATGTGCTCCTCCATCCCAAACAACATCGATCCACTCCAGTTTGCCTATCGTCCCAATAGGTGTACTGAGGATGCTGTCTCTCATATTCTACATGCCACTCTCACCCACACTGACAAAAGTAATAAAGGGAATTATATGAGACTTTTATTTATAGATTATAGCCAAGCTTTTAATAATATAGTTCCCCTTAGATTGGTCTCCAAGCCCAGCTCTGTGATTGGGTTCTGAACTTTCTCTCGTGCAGAACTCGAGTAGTGAGAGTGGGTCAGACCATTTCTAACAGCATTACCCTGATTAGAGGAGCACCACAAGGATGCGTTTTGAGTCCCCTGCTCTACTCCCTCTACATGTATGACTATGTGTCCTCTCATAGCTCCACTTCTATTGTTAAATTTGCAGATGATACAGTTGGGATGGGTTTCATTGCTGATAACAACGAGACTGCATATTTGGATGAGGTGCAGAAATTAACAACATGGTGTCAGTTAAACAATCTCTCTCTGAACGTTCTAAAAACCAAAGAGATGGTTGTGGATTTCAGGAGAAGGCAGCAGCGGCACTATACCACCCTTAACATCGGTGGGACACCAGTAGAGAGAGTGAGCAGTTTCAAATACCTTGGAGTGCATATATCTGAGAATTTGACCTGGACTCATCATATTCAAGCCCAAGTAAAGACCGCTAGAAAAAGGCTATACCATCTGCGGTTGCTGAGGAAATTTGGGCTTTCACCTGCAATTTTAAAAACTTTCTATACTGGGGCAATAGAAAGTACATTGACTTATTGCATCTCTTAGTGGTTTGGAAACTGCTCAGCACAGGATTGTAAAGCCTTAAAGAGAGTGGTGCGCGCAGCAGAGCGTATAACTAGGAATGCTCTTCCATCTATGCAGGACATTTACATCCGACGGAGTGGAGTCAGGGCTGTTAAGATATACAAGGACTCCACTCACCCTGGAAATTCATTGTTTAAATTGCTGCAATCAGGTAGACGCCTTCGTAGTCTGATGGCTAAAACGGAGAGGCTCAGGAAGAGCTTCTTTCCTCAGGCCATCAGACTACTCAACTCGGACCTAAAAAAACATTGCACTTTAAGGAGTCTGATGACAATGTTTAATACATGGCACCACAGGTTGTGGTCTGATCTGTCTGACCCCAGTGCGGCTCAGTGATGAGCTGATCACCTTTCTGATATTATTGATTTTCTCAGAGAAGAAAGAAGCAAACTCACTGCACTTGCCGTCTAAAAGCATTTCACTGGGAATCTGGCTTGGGGGGTTGTCAGTCTCTCTACAGTAGCAAAAAGTGTTGTTTAAGTTGCTGTTTTAAATATTCAAGAAGAAAGTCTGTCTAGCTTTGCCTAGTTCCATATTAAAAGCATGGATGCTGTCTTTGTAGATGTTATAATGGACTACAAGTTTTGTCTTCCGCCACATGCGCTCTGCTCTTCTGCATTGTCTTTTCATATTTTGCACAGCTGTTGAGTTTCTCCAAGGTTCTCCTAGATACAAAGCATTGATTACTTAATATAAAAACTACTGTATATGAATTAAAGATATGACCAGTCTTTCTTGCCTTCTTATTGACTCTGTTCTCCAGGCCGGGGCGATCATGCTCTTCTCCTGAACATTCGGATCCTCATTTCCTCTCGTGTTTATGACATCTTCCCAAAATAATAACAAGTTTTACAATAAAAGTAAATTGATTATTGTTATTACTTTCATTGGAATAATACATACATATCAACATTATTTAATTTAATTATAACATTTGTTTTCCTTCTAATGCAATTTTCCACATCCAACCAAAAAGCTTTGTGCATATACAATTACAAAACAGATGGATAATAGATTATTTCTCTATTGAACAAAAATCACATGAATAATCAATATCTAAATTAAACCTGTCTATTCTAGATAAATAAACGTTTAAGAGGAAACTGGCGCGTCACAGCGCTGTTCTCGCGGGAGATCTCGCGATGACTTCATGGTTGCTAAGCAACTCAGGCGAGCGTTTGGTTCGCCTGGTGAAGGAGCTAAATCAAAACAGCTAACAGCTAACAGTGAAAACTGCTAACAGCGAACACAGAAAACAACCCGACCTGCAGATTCACAGCTGAAGGTGAGCGACACTTATGTTGTTAGCTCGTTGTGTGGTCATTTTTCCTAGTTTAATAGATGTTCTTCTTGAGAACAAGACCAAAGAAAACAGCTTTGTTGCTAATCTGCTGCTGACGAAGATCTGCGTGGTTTGCTTGTTTTATTGACGGTTTCTTTATGGCTGTCCATTTATCTATTTTGGTTTGTAGCTGAAAGGCAGAGCTTTAAACGTTAGTTTGCTCTCATGTTCAGTGTTTAGGGTTACCGTGTATAACAGTTAAACACAGACTCCGGGGTTCATCGCCTGTAATTCACTGTATGCCTCAAACTTTGATATTATATGCCCATATTAATCTCCATATTCTTTAGAAAACTCTTGGAATCGCTCTGTTGCTCTTTAAACACTTTCTTATTATTTTATTCAGTATTCAGCAGTTCTGGCAATATTTCAGCAGTAGAATCGCCATTGCGGAATGATTCACTCGTTTGAATCGGTTCACTGAATCGGAAATGTTTATAATGGTGTTCATGTTGATATGAATATGGTAATCAGTGTAATATCTGATGCTGTCATAGACAGGTGTGTCGTGCTACTGCCACTGCACTTTTTGTTTAATAATCATGAATTTGTTGTTCTAATTATTATACAGCTATTTTATATGTTTTGGTTTCTAAAGAAAGTGGATTAAATGTACCAGTTCACTTTTGTCATGTCGCCTGTTGTTTAACTGGTAACTCTCTAAACTGCTTAGGGTTAGTATTTAAGAAACCGGATTATCCAGTATTGCATCATTTTCTTTTTTATTTCATAATATTTCATTAATACATAATGCATGTGTGTACAGTACACACTTTAAAAAACAACACAATCAAATTTAAATGACACATTGTTTCAGAGCAGTTTTACATAAATTGGCCAAGAATGCATTTATCTGATCAAAAATACAGTAAAACAGTGAAATATTACTCCAGTGTAAATCAGCTGTTTTCTATGTGAATATATATAGTAAAGTGTAATTTATTCCTGTGATCAAAGCTGAGTTTCAGCAGCATTACTCCAGTCTTCAGTGTCACATGAGCCTTCAGAAATCACTCTAATATGATCTGATGATCAAGAAACATTTATGATTATTATCAGTGTTGAACACAGTTGTGCTGCTTCAGACAGTGAGAGAGATGATTTCTGAAGGATCACGTGAGTAATGATGCTGAAAATTCATCTTTGATCACAGGAATAAATAATAAACTACAAACTCTGAGCACTGTGAGCTGTACTGTATTACACTTCTGGTGTACTCTCACTCTTCTCCTCTTTATTCTGTTGGACTGCTAAAGACCCACGGAACAGATATGTTTAATAAAGACCAGTTAGAAGTGCAGTCAATTTAAGACAAGCGTCAGAATTATAATAAATGAAAGAAAAGTTTTACTGAAGATAGTTTGCAGCTTCGAGACTCAAGGCGATGATACACAGGGCAACTTTTTGAGCAATGTTGCCGTCAACTGGCAACCAGATGAGACACAGGCCCCACGACCGACCTAAAGTATCCAGATAGAAATGTATTGCCCATTTTCAATGGGAAAGTGCCCAAGCAACAATCGCTCGGCAAGATTGCTCAAAATGTTGCCCTGTGTATCATCACCTCCAGGAGATCAGTTACCGTTACTAACATCAGCGGTTATAGCCTAAACCAGGGTCTAACATCAGTGTTTATAGCCTAAACCAGGGTCTAACATCAGCGGTTATAGCCTAACCCAGGGTCTAACATCAGCGGTTATAGCCTAACCCAGGGTCTAACATCAGCAGTTATAGCCTAACCCAGGGTCTAACATCAGTGGTTATAGCCTAACCCAGGGTCTAACATCAGCAGTTATAGCCTAACCCAGGGTCTAACATCAGCAGTTATAGCCTAACCCAGGGTCTAACATCAGCGGTTATAGCCTAACCCAGGGTCTAACATCAGCGGTTATAGCCTAACCCAGGGTCTAACATCAGCGGTTATAGCCTAAACCAGGGTCTAACATCAGTGTTTATAGCCTAAACCAGGGTCTAACATCAGTGTTTATAGCCTAAACCAGGGTCTAACATCAGCGGTTATAGCCTAACCCAGGGTCTAACATCAGCGGTTATAGCCTAACCCAGGGTCTAACATCAGCAGTTATAGCCTAACCCAGGGTCTAACATCAGTGGTTATAGCCTAACCCAGGGTCTAACATCAGCAGTTATAGCCTAACCCAGGGTCTAACATCAGCAGTTATAGCCTAACCCAGGGTCTAACATCAGCGGTTATAGCCTAACCCAGGGTCTAACATCAGCGGTTATAGCCTAACCCAGGGTCTAACATCAGTGTTTATAGCCTAAACCAGGGTCTAACATCAGTGGTTATAGCCTAACCCAGGGTCTAACATCAGCGGTTATAGCCTAACCCAGGGTCTAACATCAGCAGTTATAGCCTAACCCAGGGTCTAACATCAGCGGTTATAGCCTAACCCAGGGTCTAACATCAGCGGTTATAGCCTAAACCAGGGTCTAACATCAGTGTTTATAGCCTAAACCAGGGTCTAACATCAGCGGTTATAGCCTAACCCAGGGTCTAACATCAGCGGTTATAGCCTAACCCAGGGTCTAACATCAGCGGTTATAGCCTAAACCAGGGTCTAACATCAGTGTTTATAGCCTAAACCAGGGTCTAACATCAGTGTTTATAGCCTAAACCAGGGTCTAACATCAGCGGTTATAGCCTAACCCAGGGTCTAACATCAGCGGTTATAGCCTAACCCAGGGTCTAACATCAGCAGTTATAGCCTAACCCAGGGTCTAACATCAGTGGTTATAGCCTAACCCAGGGTCTAACATCAGCAGTTATAGCCTAACCCAGGGTCTAACATCAGCAGTTATAGCCTAACCCAGGGTCTAACATCAGCGGTTATAGCCTAACCCAGGGTCTAACATCAGCCGTTATAGCCTAACCCAGGGTCTAACATCAGTGTTTATAGCCTAAACCAGGGTCTAACATCAGTGGTTATAGCCTAACCCAGGGTCTAACATCAGCGGTTATAGCCTAACCCAGGGTCTAACATCAGCAGTTATAGCCTAACCCAGGGTCTAACATCAGCGGTTATAGCCTAACCCAGGGTCTAACATCAGCGGTTATAGCCTAAACCAGGGTCTAACATCAGTGTTTATAGCCTAAACCAGGGTCTAACATCAGCGGTTATAGCCTAACCCAGGGTCTAACATCAGCGGTTATAGCCTAACCCAGGGTCTAACATCAGCGGTTATAGCCTAACCCAGGGTCTAACATCAGCGGTTATAGCCTAACCCAGGGTCTAACATCAGCGGTTTGCCTAACCCAGGGTCTAACATCAGCAGTTATAGCCTAACCCAGGGTCTAACATCAGCGGTTATAGCCTAACCCAGGGTCTAACATCAGCGGTTATAGCCTAACCCAGGGTCTAACATCAGCGGTTATAGCCTTACCCAGGGTCTAACATCAGCGGTTATAGCCTAACCCAGGGTCTAACATCAGCGGTTATAGCCTAACCCAGGGTCTAACATCAGCGGTTATAGCCTAACCCAGGATCTAACATCAGCCGTTATAGCCTAACCCAGGGTCTAACATCAGCGGTTATAGCCTAACCCATGGTCTAACATCAGTGGTTATAGCCTAACCCAGGGTCTAACATCAGCGGTTATAGCCTAACCCAGGGTCTAACATCAGCGGTTATAGCCTAACCCAGGGTCTAACATCAGCAGTTATAGCCTAACCCAGGGTCTAACATCAGCGGTTATAGCCTAACCCAGGGTCTAACATCAGCAGTTATAGCCTAACCCAGGGTCTAACATCAGCGGTTATAGCCTAACCAGGGTCTAACATCAGCATAGCCTAACCCTAGGTCTAACATCAGCAGTTATAGCCTAACCCAAGGTCTACCTCATTACTCCATGTTGGATGATCCTGATTGGCTAAGAAATAGATGAACACACATAAACAGAGAGACTGACGGATATCTCCATCGGTTATGCAGCTGACACTCGAGTTAGGCTCGTCTCTCGAGGACACTTTAATCTCACACAGTAAAGACTTTAACTCCGTGACCCCTGAGACCCCAGCTGTTGGGTACCCCAGAAAAGCATGTGTGTGTAGTGCTTTCTCAAACACAAAGCAAGTCCATGTTTCAGTCCTGCACTGTTACTGCAGTCCGACCCTCAGAGATACACATCACAGTAATCACACTGCTCACTTCACAAGCCTAGAGAAGTCATCCAACCCATGTGATGTTTAGAAGGAAACACACTGATTAATCCCTTGATTATAATCACTCATTAGATTGAAGCATCAGTGGATTCCAGAACTACACTATCAGAACACAATGGCGGGTCAGAGGCCCGTGAGCCGCGGGTCATTCAGCACTGGACGCCCACCGACGGCCCTCAGAGTCAGCACTGCGGTGAGTGTGTGTGTGTGTGTGTGTGTGTTACGGGTCACCGACGGCCCTCAGAGTCAGCACTGCGGTGAGTGTGTGTGTGTGTGTGTGTGTGTGTTACGGGTCACCGACGGCCCTCAGAGTCAGCACTGCGGTGAGTGTGTGTGTGTGTGTGTGTGTGTGTTACGGGTCACTGACGGCCCTCAGAGTCAGCACTGCGGTGAGTGTGTGTGTGTGTGTGTGTGTGTGTGTTACGAGTCACTGACGGCCCTCAGAGTCAGCACTGCGGTGAGTGTGTGTGTGTGTTACGGGTCACTGACGGCCCTCAGAGTCAGCACTGCGGTGAGTGTGTGTGTGTGTGTGTGTGTGTGTGTGTTACGAGTCACTGACGGCCCTCAGAGTCAGCACTGCGGTGACGGTGAGTGTGTGTGTGTGTGTGTGTGTGTGTGTGTGAGTGTGTGTGTGTTATGGGTCACCGACGGCCCTCAGAGTCAGCACTGCGGTGAGTGTGTGTGTGTGTGTGTGTTACGGGTCACTGACGGCCCTCAGAGTCAGCACTGCGGTGACGGTGAGTGTGTGTGTGTGTGTGTGTGTGTGTGTGTGTGTGTGTGTGTGTTACGAGTCACTGACGGCCCTCAGAGTCAGCACTGCGGTGAGTGTGTGTGTGAGTGTGTGTGTGTGTGTGTTACGGGTCACTGACGGCCCTCAGAGTCAGCACTGCGGTGACGGTGAGTGTGTGTGTGTGTGTGTGTGTGTGTGTGTGTGTGTTACGGGTCACTGACGGCCCTCAGAGTCAGCACTGCGGTGACGGTGAGTGTGTGTGTGTGTGTGTGTGTGTGTGTGTGTGTGTGTGTTACGAGTCACTGACGGCCCTCAGAGTCAGCACTGCGGTGAGTGTGTGTGTGAGTGTGTGTGTGTGTGTGTTACGGGTCACTGACGGCCCTCAGAGTCAGCACTGCGGTGACGGTGAGTGTGTGTGTGTGTGTGTGTGTGAGTGTGTGTGTGTTACGGGTCACTGACGGCCCTCAGAGTCAGCACTGCGGTGAGTGTGTGTGTGTGTGTGTGTTACGGGTCACTGACGGCCCTCAGAGTCAGCACTGCGGTGACGGTGAGTGTGTGTGTGTGTGTGTGTGTGAGTGTGTGTGTGTTACGGGTCACTGACGGCCCTCAGAGTCAGCACTGCGGTGAGTGTGTGTGTGTGTGTGTGTTACGGGTCACTGACGGCCCTCAGAGTCAGCACTGCGGTGACGGTGAGTGTGTGTGTGTGTGTGTGTGAGTGTGTTACGGGTCACTGATGGCCCTCAGTGTCAGCAGTTGGTCTGCTTACGTCACGGGGAGGGTTTACTGGTGATTGGTTGAAACAGGCCAATCAGGATGCTCTCTGTCTTACACGCGCTTCATGAGGCACACACACGCAAGGTCTCTCTCCCTCCGTTGCTCTGCCGCGCTCGCGCTACACGGTCTGGAGCACAGTCTCTTCTGTCTCGCTTGCGCGCTCAAATCCCGGGAGTTTGAACTAATTTGCGAGTCTCAGGGAGCATATCAATATGCGGGTGACTTCCAGAACTTCCGGGAGACTTGGGATGTCTGTATTTTGCGTCTCGAGCATCAGGTTGCGCAATCAGTTCGCTCGCAACATAAGTGATGGATTAAAATAGTGCTACCGCAGAAATATTAAATTAAAACGGTCTTTACAAAGCGAAGCACTAAATATAAAGGCAGTTAATAACAGCAGCAGTAAATTATTGTTTTTTAGTCACTGTACTCAGTGGTTTTCAGCGAATGTTTGTGCACTAATGCATCATTTTTCCTGTCTTTTTAATCAAGCCTGTTAGCTTGCTGCGTACCTCCATTACGTTCTCTTTATATAGCATTTGTCTACTATTAAGTTTTAATGGGCTATATGCACGCATAACTTCCACGTTTGATGCAAGGATGCTCTTGCGTTTCCGGTTGGGGAGATTTAAAGCGGAGGAAAACCGAGGGAAACGGGATTATGGCAGAGTCTTCAAAATGTACTGTCCTCTCGTCTTTGAAACGAAACTTTAATACGTTTAGATGTAATTTTATATAGTTATGTTTATTTAATATAATAAACAAAGAAGTATAAACAAAATGAAGGGGTGTCTGTTTTGTCTGTTTTTGTGACTAATGTTTCTTTAGTATAGCAATAGAGTATAAAAACCAATATAAATTCTCGGTATAGCATTGGACTCTACGATCGGCGGAAGTAATCCAGCATCCTTAGACCTTCACCGGAAATATTGTTTTTCAAACGCGATCTACTGCGGCTCTATGTTCACACGCTTGTTTTCAGTCTTTCTATATTTATTTTTACAAATTATCCTTATAATTCAATTAATTTTATTAATAAAAATTAAATGAATTATATATTTGAGATGTTTTTAGTTTATATCTTCACATCTGAACAACATGTCTGTAAATTTGTTTTAACAAAAATTGTGTTAAAACAATATGTTGGATATAAATGTTTTTTTTTTACATTAATGGTTGTCAACTTGCCATCAGCAATTATCATTAAAAACAATGCAAATTTTGATATTTGTAAAACTCAATGTGTGGCTTTTGCACTTATTAAAGGAGCTGTATGTAAGATTGTGGCCAAAATTGGTACTGCAATCACTTTCAAATTACTGTAGAGCTGTGTATCCCCTCCCCCTCCCCCCTGACTCGAGGTTGCCAGATAGGCTGCAGGATCCAGCAGGAACATAGGCTGCTACAAGGAGCTTTCAACTAGAGCAGAGCTGGCAACTCGGATGCCGAAACACTACTGACTTCGTGATTGGTAGATAGGTGGAGGGTGGGGCTTCAGGCCAAAACACAAGATGACAACATCAACATCAGTTGAGGGCTGCAACTTCACTTTTTAAATGACAATATCGTGGCCGTACTAACTGTTGTCAGAGATATAAGTATTTGATATGAACATGATTTCTTAATGTCTAGAGACACATCAGGGCCATTTTATGATTAATTGAAATACATTTCTTACATACAGCTCCTTTAAAGTACACTTTTACACATAAATATCCTAATTTAGGGTTTTAGGTAACACTTTATTTTACGGTGTCCTTGTTACATATGTTACATGTACTTACTCCAGTAATAACAGTAAATTATGCATAATTACATGCAACTAACCCTCAACCTAATCCTACCCTATTCCTATAGTAAGTACATGTAGTTACTTAATATTACTCTGTACTTAAATATATAATTACACTGTAACAAGGACACCTTAAAATAAAGTGTAACCGGGTTTTATTTAGTCATAATAAACAAAAAATCAAATAGAATTTTTATCCGATTAATCGAAAAAATAATCGTCCGATTAATCGATTATCAAAATAATCGTTAGTTGCAGCCCTAGTGTGTGTGTGTGTGTTACGGGTCACTGATGGCCCTCAGTGTCAGCTATGCGGTGAGTGTGTGTGTGTGTGTGTGTGTGTTACGGGTCACTGACGGCCCTCAGAGTCAGCACTGCGGTGAGTGTGTGTGTGAGTGTGTGTGTGTGTTACGGGTCACCGACGGCCCTCGGTGTCAGCACTGCGGTGAGTGTGTGTGTGAGTGTGTGTGTGTGTGTGTGTGTTACGGGTCACCGAAGGCCCTCAGAGTCAGCACTGCGGTGAGTGTGTGTGTGTGTGTCAGTGTGTGTGTGTTACGGGTCACCGACGGCCCTCGGTGTCAGCACTGCGGTGAGTGTGTGTGTGAGTGTGTGTGTGTGTGTGTGTGTTACGGGTCACCGAAGGCCCTCAGAGTCAGCACTGCGGTGAGTGTGTGTGTGTGTGTGTGTGTCAGTGTGTGTGTGTGTGTGTGTGTGTGTGTGTGTTACGGGTCACCGACGGCCCTCAGAGTCAGCACTGCGGTGAGTGTGTGTGTGTGTGTGTGTGTGTCAGTGTGTGTGTGTTACGGGTCACCGACGGCCCTCGGTGTCAGCACTGCGGTGAGTGTGTGTGTGTGTGTGTTACGGGTCACCGAAGGCCCTCAGAGTCAGCACTGCGGTGAGTGTGTGTGTGTGTGTGTGTGTCAGTGTGTGTGTGTGTGTGTGTGTGTGTGTGTGTTACGGGTCACCGACGGCCCTCAGAGTCAGCACTGCGGTGAGTGTGTGTGTGTGTGTGTGTGTCAGTGTGTGTGTGTGTGTGTGTGTGTGTGTTACGGGTCACCGACGGCCCTCAGAGTCAGCACTGCGGTGAGTGTGTGTGTGTGTGTGTGTCAGTGTGTGTGTGTTACGGGTCACAGAGGGCCCTCGGTGTCAGCACTGCGGTGAGTGTGTGTGTGTGTGTGTGTTACGGGTCACCGAAGGCCCTCAGAGTCAGCACTGCGGTGAGTGTGTGTGTGTGTGTGTCAGTGTGTGTGTGTTACGGGTCACAGATGGCCCTCGGTGTCAGCACTGCGGTGAGTGTGTGTGTGTGTGTGTGTGTTACGGGTCACTGATGGCCCTCAGAGTCAGCACTGCGGTGAGTGTGTGTGTGTGTGTGTGTTACGGGTCACCGACGGCCCTCAGTGTCAGCACTGCGGTGAGTGTGTGTGTGTGTGTTACGGGTCACTGATGGCCCTCGGTGTCAGCACTGCGGTGAGTGTGTGTGTGTGTGTGTGTGTGTGTGTGTGTTACGGGTCACCGACGGCCCTCAGTGTCAGCACTGCGGTGAGTGTGTGTGTGTGTGTGTGTGTGTTACGGGTCACTGATGGCCCTCAGTGTCAGCACTGCGGTGAGTGTGTGTGTGTGTGTGTGTTACGGGTCACTGATGGCCCTCGGTGTCAGCACTGCGGTGAGTGTGTGTGTGTGTGTGTGTTACGGGTCACCGACGGCCCTCAGTGTCAGCACTGCGGTGAGTGTGTGTGTGTGTGTTACGGGTCACCGACGGCCCTCAGAGTCAGCACTGCGGTGAGTGTGTGTGTGTGTGTGTGTGTTACGGGTCACTGATGGCCCTCAGTGTCAGCACTGCGGTGAGTGTGTGTGTGTGTGTGTGTGTGTTACGGGTCACCGACGGCCCTCAGAGTCAGCACTGCGGTGAGTGTGTGTGTGTGTGTGTGTGTTACGGGTCACTGATGGCCCTCAGTGTCAGCACTGCGGTGAGTGTGTGTGTGTGTGTGTTACGGGTCACTGATGGCCCTCAGTGTCAGCACTGCGGTGTGTGTCAGTGTGTGTGTGTGTGTGTGTGTGTGTGTGTGTGTGAGTGTGTGTGTGTGTGTGTGTTACGGGTCACCGACGGCCCTCAGTGTCAGCACTGCGGTGAGTGTGTGTGTGTGTGTTACGGGTCACCGACGGCCCTCAGAGTCAGCACTGCGGTGAGTGTGTGTGTGTGTGTGTGTGTTACGGGTCACCGACGGCCCTCAGAGTCAGCACTGCGGTGAGTGTGTGTGTGTGTGTGTGTGTTACGGGTCACTGATGGCCCTCAGTGTCAGCACTGCGGTGAGTGTGTGTGTGTGTGTGTGTGTGTTACGGGTCACCGACGGCCCTCAGAGTCAGCACTGCGGTGAGTGTGTGTGTGTGTGTGTGTGTTACGGGTCACTGATGGCCCTCAGTGTCAGCACTGCGGTGAGTGTGTGTGTGTGTGTGTTACGGGTCACTGATGGCCCTCGGTGTCAGCACTGCGGTGTGTGTCAGTGTGTGTGTGTGTGTGTGTGTGTTACGGGTCACTGATGGCCCTCGGTGTCAGCACTGCGGTGAGTGTGTGTGTGTGTGTGTGTTACGGGTCACTGATGGCCCTCGGTGTCAGCACTGCGGTGAGTGTGTGTGTGTGTGTGTTACGGGTCACTGATGGCCCTCGGTGTCAGCACTGCGGTGTGTGTCAGTGTGTGTGTGTGTGTGTGTGTGTGTTACGGGTCACTGATGGCCCTCAGTGTCAGCACTGCGGTGAGTGTGTGTGTGTGTGTGTTACGGGTCACTGATGGCCCTCAGTGTCAGCACTGCGGTGAGTGTGTGTGTGTGTGTGTTACGGGTCACTGATGGCCCTCGGTGTCAGCACTGCGGTGTGTGTCAGTGTGTGTGTGTGTGTTAGAGTGTGTGTGTGTGTGTGTGTGTGAGTGTGTGTGTGTTACGGGTCACAGATGGCCCTCGGTGTCAGCACTGCGGTGAGTGTGTGTGTGTGAGTGTGTGTGTTGCGGGTCAGAGGTGCTGATAGTGTGTGTGTGTGTGTGTGTGTGTGAGTGTGTGTGTGTTACGGGTCACTGATGGCCCTCGGTGTCAGCACTGCGGTGTGTGTCAGTGTGTGTGTGTGTGTGTGTGTGTTACTGGTCACTGATGGCCCTCAGTGTCAGCACTGCGGTGAGTGTGTGTGTGTGTGTGTGTTACGGGTCACTGATGGCCCTCAGTGTCAGCACTGCGGTGAGTGTGTGTGTGTGTGTGTGTGTTACGGGTCACTGATGGCCCTCGGTGTCAGCACTGCGGTGTGTGTCAGTGTGTGTGTGTGTGTGTGTGTGTGTGTTACGGGTCACTGATGGCCCTCAGTGTCAGCACTGCGGTGAGTGTGTGTGTGTGTGTGTGTTACGGGTCACTGATGGCCCTCAGTGTCAGCACTGCGGTGAGTGTGTGTGTGTGTGTGTGTGTTACGGGTCACTGATGGCCCTCGGTGTCAGCACTGCGGTGTGTGTCAGTGTGTGTGTGTGTGTGTGTGTGTGTTACGGGTCACTGATGGCCCTCAGTGTCAGCACTGCGGTGAGTGTGTGTGTGTGTGTGTTACGGGTCACTGATGGCCCTCGGTGTCAGCACTGCGGTGTGTGTCAGTGTGTGTGTGTGTGTGTTAGAGTGTGTGTGTGTGTGTGTGTGTGTGTGTGAGTGTGTGTGTGTTACGGGTCACAGATGGCCCTCGGTGTCAGCACTGCGGTGAGTGTGTGTGTGTGAGTGTGTGTGTTGCGGGTCAGAGGTGCTGATAGTGTGTGTGTGTGTTGCGGGTCACAGGTGCTGATAGTGTGTGTGTGTGTGTGTGTTGCGGGTCACAGGTGCTGATAGTGTGTGTGTGTGTGTGTGTTGCGGGTCACAGGTGCTGATAGTGTGTGTGTGTGTGTGTGTTGCGGGTCACAGGTGCTGATAGTGTGTGTGTGTGTGTGTGTTGCGGGTCACAGGTGCTGATAGTGTGTGTGTGTGTGTGTGTTGCGGGTCACAGGTGCTGATAGTGTGTGTGTGTGTGTGTGTGTGTGTTGCGGGTCACAGGTGCTGATAGTGTGTGTGTGTGTGTGTGTTGCGGGTCACAGGTGCTGATAGTGTGTGTGTGTGTGTGTGTGTGTCGCAGGCCCCGGGCACCGGCCGGCCCGGCAGCAGAGCAGGACCCATGGCCGCCGCAGGGGTTCTGTCAGCACAGATTCGAGTGGCGGATCGGCCCGTGACTCAGCAGGGCCTCAGCGGGATGAAGACCGGCGGGAAAGGTGAGGTTCTGCTGGTTCTGCTGGGAAACGGGACTGTGAGATCTGCACACTCACCCTGTTATTCTCTCCCTCAGGACCTCAGAGGCAGATTCTGGATAAGTCATATTACCTTGGGTTATTACGGTAATGTTCTTCATGTCATTTATGGAATGTTTCATTATCTCTCAGATAAGACGGTCTGATTAATATTTGGTTTGTTTGCTTCAGGAGTAAAATAAATGAGCTGACGATGGAGTCGACTAAACTACAGAAGGACATCGACACCTTCGGTCAGGAGAACTCTGTGTTCCTGTCCTATGAGAAACGGTAAGAGCCGCCACAGTTATGTCTTAATAATACAAAAAAGACAAAAAATGATAATATAATAATATTGTTCTTTAAAATAATATGACGGATCCTACGTTTTAAATTGTATATATTTAGAAGAATAAATGTATATGATGAAAAAATGTGTATATTTCTGATTCTCTAATAAGAGCCCCTTAATTGACCTTCTCTTTAGTTTTGATGACATCAGGATGCCGTAATTAATTTCATGTCTTAACTTTTCCTGTGAGCAGAGCAGAAGTCCTAGCTGGAGAAATTAAAGATCTTCAAGGCCAGCTGGCAGATTACAACATGGTACTTTCTTTTATGACCATTGGAGTGAGATGTATATTTGTAATTTTGAGACCCATGATGATGTCATTATTTAAGCTGTGTCTTCTTGAATTTCCAGCTGGTTGACAAGCTGAACACTAATACTGAGATGGATGAAGTCGTGAACGACATCATCATGGTGAGTTCACATTATTTCAGCTCATGATTTCTTCTTGACTCTCCCTGTCTCCTGCTCATGTGTGTTTGTTTGTCTCATTAGCTGAAAGCTCAGAATGACAGAGAAGCCCAGAGTATGGACGTGATCTTCACCGAGAGAAGAGAGTAAGTGCTGGGAACAGTTTACATCTCCTCATCAAACTGAGTTAGTTAAACTCAGACGAAACTTCTTTTTAGATCAGCAATTTCACATATTGCGGAAAAACTACATACAAAAAGATTCTGGGATATGTGGGACAAAGTATTGTATACATCACTGACAAGCTTTTAAAATCTTCAATCTAAATAAGGTTTTGAATTACTACGTTATAAAGTGCAATGACAGCATTCACTGCAAAACATTTAAAAATGTTCTACCTAAGTCTTAAAGGGGTCATGAACTAACCCCTAACCCTAACCCTAACCCTAACCCCTTACCCTAACCCTAACCCTAACCCTAACCCTATGAACTGCATTGTTTTACCCCCAATTTCCACCAACTGCGGAACGGCGGCGGAGTCAATAGGTTTCCATTCAAGTCAATGTGTGTATTTTCACTGACTGCGGAACGGCTGCGTTCCGACTCCGTCCCAGCTCCGGCGACCGCAGCCCTCCGGAGCAGATACGCAAAGTTTCTATTTTTGCCGGATGCCGGAGAGCGCCGCAGGAAGTCGATAAACAAAGATAACAGAACACAGAAACTAAATAAAACATCCGGTAATTTCCAAAATAAAAATATAGTTTTCCCTTTTCCAACAAGAACAATAGTTAACTTTATTTACACAGCCTACTACTTTCCCAATACATTCAAAAAGGAACCCACATAAACATCTAGCATTTTATAAGTTGATTATATTTAATTATAAATATAGTATTAGAATCACAATAATCTCCACAAAAAAGGAGATCAGCAGGTCAGCACAGAGTTGTTTCCCCTGTACTCCTCTGGATGGAAACAAACTGTTGCTGGTTTTGTGGTTCTGTTTATAGAAACTAAATCCTGTTATATCGCGCGATCAAACGTAAATTCGCGAGATATCGTGTGTCCTCGTGACTTCAGCTGTCAGTCATGGCCGCAGCCGTTCCGCAACAAATCCGTATCTGGTAGGTATTGAAGGACGGCGGAGCACGGATCCGACACGCAGCGGAGCCAATCCGCAGCCGTTCTGCAGTTGGTGGAAATCCGGGGTTATTGTTTCATTATGTTTCCTGGGGTGCACTTATATTGGCAATATGACACTGCTGTGATTGGCTGTGAGACCTCAGTGTAAACGCCCACTGCTGTGATTGGCTGTGAGACCTCAGTGTAAACGCCCACTGCTGTGATTGGCTGTAAGACCTCAGTGTAAACGCCCACTGCTGTGATTGGCTGTAAGACCTCAGTGTAAACGCCCACTGCTGTGATTGGCTGTGAGACCTCAGTGTAAACGCCCACTGCTGTGATTGGCTGTGAGACCTCAGTGTAAACGCCCACTGCTGTGATTGGCTGTAAGACCTCAGTGTAAACGCCCACTGCTGTGATTGGCTGTGAGACCTCTGTGTAAACGCCCACTGCTGTGATTGGCTGTGAGTCTTCAGTGTAAACGCCCACTGCTGTGATTGGCTGTGAGTCTTCAGTGTAAACGCCCACTGCTGTGATTGGCTGTGAGACCTCAGTGTAAACGCCCACTGCTGTGATTGGCTGTGAGACCTCAGTGTAAACGCCCACTGCTGTGATTGGCTGTGAGTCTTCAGTGTAAACGCCCACTACTGTGATTGGCTGTGAGTCTTCAGTGTAAACGCCCACTGCTGTGATTGGCTGTGAGTCTTCAGTGTAAACGCCCACTGCTGTGATTGGCTGTGAGTCTTCAGTGTAAACGCCCACTACTGTGATTGGCTGTGAGACCTCTGTGTAAACGTCCACTGCTGTGATTGGCTGTGAGACCTCTGTGTAAACGTCCACTGCTGTGATTGGCTGTGAGTCTTCAGTGTAAACGCCCACTACTGTGATTGGCTGTGAGACTTCAGTGTAAACGCCCACTGCTGTGATTGGCTGTGAGACCTCTGTGTAAACGTCCACTGCTGTGATTGGCTGTGAGTCTTCAGTGTAAACGCCCACTGCTGTGATTGGCTGTGAGTCTTCAGTGTAAACGCCCACTGCTGTGATTGGCTGTGAGTCTTCAGTGTAAACGCCCACTACTGTGATTGGCTGTGAGTCTTCAGTGTAAACGCCCACTGCTGTGATTGGCTGTGAGTCTTCAGTGTAAACGCCCACTACTGTGATTGGCTGTGAGTCTTCAGTCTAAACGTCCACTGCCGTGATTGGCTGTGAGTCTTCAGTGTAAACGCCCACTGCTGTGATTGGCTGTGAGTCTTCAGTGTAAACGCCCACTGCTGTGATTGGCTGTGAGTCTTCAGTGTAAACGCCCACTGCCGTGATTGGCTGTGAGACTTCAGTCTAAACGCCCACTGCTGTGATTGGCTGTGAGTCTTCAGTGTAAACGCCCACTGC
Source organism: Rhinichthys klamathensis goyatoka (assembly GCF_029890125.1). Lineage (NCBI taxonomy): Eukaryota > Metazoa > Chordata > Actinopteri > Cypriniformes > Leuciscidae > Rhinichthys > Rhinichthys klamathensis. The sequence goes on along the minus strand of NW_026607132.1, from coordinate 150,737 downwards.
TGTGATTGGCTGTGAGACTTCAGTCTAAACGCCCACTGCTGTGATTGGCTGTGAGTCTTCAGTGTAAACGCCCACTGCTGTGATTGACTGTGAGACTTCAGTGTAAACGTCCACTGCCGTGATTGGCTGTGAGTCTTCAGTGTATACGCCCACTGCTGTGATTGGCTGTGAGTCTTCAGTGTAAACGTCCACTGCTGTGATTGGCTGTGAGACTTCAGTGTAAACGCCCACTGCTGTGATTGGCTGTGAATCTTCAGTGTAAACGTCCACTGCTGTGATTGGCTGTGAGTCTTCAGTGTAAACGTCCACGGCTGTGATTGGCTGTGAGACTTCAGTGTAAACGCCCACTGCCGTGATTGGCTGTGAGTCTTCAGTGTAAACGCCCACTGCTGTGATTGGCTGTGAGACTTCAGTCTAAACGTCCACTGCTGTAATTGGCTGTGAGTCTTCAGTGTAAACGTCCACGGCTGTGATTGGCTGTGAGTCTTCAGTGTAAACGTCCACGGCTGTGATTGGCTGTGAGACTTCAGTGTAAACGCCCACTGCCGTGATTGGCTGTGAGTCTTCAGTGTAAACGTCCACTGCCGTGATTGGCTGTGAGACTTCAGTGTAAACGCCCACTGCTGTGATTGGCTGTGTGACTTCAGTGTAAACGCCCACTGCTGTGATTGGCTGTGAGACTTCAGTGTAAACGCCCACTGCTGTGATTGGCTGTGTGACTTCAGTGTAAACGCCCT
>NW_026607132.1:32500-145000 GCF_029890125.1 Rhinichthys klamathensis goyatoka | reverse complement strand
GTAATCCGTATGAAAGGTGCATTTCTCACTAAAGGTGCATCCGGAGATGGAGATATGTTTTTAGCCGACATTGATTTAGAAAACAATAGTTTATTTATAAACAATTAAAATGCCTCGTTATTTTTTCAGACACATTTATTATAGCCTATAACTCACCTATAAATCCCCTTTCTGTAGGCTGTGGTTATGGTCTTCTCATTCAGCACTGCGGGAAAAATTTAATTTCCAGGTTCTAATTTGGCCCTAGAAAACCAGTACAATCTACATTTTTTCCATATTAATTTGTGAATATTTTAAATGTTTAATAAAGGAGCAAAAAATCATAAACAAATATCTTAAAATTCGTCGATATTTTTTTTTTTTTTTTGCGCAGCATTTGGTGTACAGTTCAAATTAAAATTTTGGTGTTTAACTTTGCGTTTTAAAAATAGGCCTACAACAACCGTTCATTTTTCGTTTTGCAATTACGGGTTAAATAAGGGAAAACGAATGGACACAAAAGTAGGCTACACTGACCGTTTGGAATTAATACGAGACAGAGTTCTTTATTAAATTCATAAAAGAAACAATTACAGGAATAGCCTACTGGACTCTAAACCTCAAAGAAATGCCACAATCAAGACCTCGGAGCAGAAATGAGGGAGAACTCTGTGTCTTTCCCTGCCATCAATGCTTGGATAACACACCACGTCTCCTTCCATTAATAATAATAATGTCTAGTGCGGTGGCTATAGGCTATAACGTTAAACCTACCAACGTCCGTTACCATGATTTTTGGAATGGCTTATCGCGAGAGGAAAAACGAACGTTTTAGTCGCAAAACATCGGTTAATGGAAACGCCCTCATTTCGCAATAGTTTTTTATCGACATATAGAAAAAAATCGCAAAAGTTTTGCGCAAATCCGTAATGGAAACGCGAAAGAGAGAGAATGTTGTTGCAGCTGGAGCTAATCGACGTTGAACAACAAATGATTTTATTGCAAATGTTTAATCGCAGAAGAATCAAACGTTCCTCAACTTGATATCGTTAAAACAAATAGTGCAGTGATCACTTTAAAAATGGCGGTATAGCGGGAGGGGGAAACCGGAAAAGCTTCACTCCCGAAATGATGTATCTGACCAATCACAGCCCTTGTGGTCTGCGTCGCCTCGACGCGTAGTTAAGGAGGTGTACGTCGAGCTACGGCGGCGGGGTCGGAGAGGGGTTCGCGGCGACGCAGAGAGGTCTGCGGGGGTACGCCGTCGATTCCACGCAGAAGCATAAAACAGGCTTTACATGTGGCACTACTGTCGAGTCCATATCGTAAAAGCCTGTGCGCAGAGTTGGGACTGATTTACCAAAGAATCCAGTGAAATATACCGAATACAAATAAAGAATGTCTTTCACTGCCTTATTACGCCATAAAGAGGCGGGCCTGGTGACAATAAAAGCTGATTTTGGACTAACAAGGACGGTTTCAGTTCTGAAACTTTCAGGGTATTCTTATAATATGATGACCTCTTATTTGCCAAAACGTCAAGGAAAATGTTATTAATCATTTCGTGACGAAGAAGTTTTCTGAGAAATGTATCAAAATAAGTGATTAGGTGCTTAAAGCAAGACAAAAATAAACGTGTTTTCCCCTTTAGTATGAAGTCAGTTAATTTTGATACATTTTTATTTTATCTTCAGTCATTTTGCTTCTCCAGTAAATGTATCTTGATATAAGAATGTTTAGATATTTGTGCTGGAAAACAAGACAGAAACTCTGAGGAAGAGCATGACGTTTGCAGTGTTTACACACACTGTATTAACATGCTGAGATACATGTATTTGCAATTCTGTTTTATAGTTTAAGGAATTTTCATATTGCACTTCTGCATTGGAAAAAAAGATCCTCACAGTCAGCTCATGCAAAGACTCGCAGCGTAATTAGTCCAGCGCTGTGGCTAGCAGAGTTGCGGCTCACGCCTCGCGTCCGCGTCCGCGTGCCGGCTGTAGTTCCCTGGCTCGATGTAGCCGTCCTCTATAAAGCCGTCGTCCTCCTGCTCCTCCAGCTCCTGCGCGCTGGCCTCCGTCTGCTGCGTGTCCAGGCTGAAGGTGGAGAAGCGCCCGCTGAACACGCCCGGCTCCGCGTCCTCACACAGCCTCTGGTGCCGGTAGTTGAACAGGAGCTTGTACCAGGACGGAGACTTGACAGCGCAGACGACGATGATGGAGGTGCTGAGAGCCAAAGCCACGACACCCAGCAGAAACTTCCAGCTGTGGCTCCCCGTGTGCGTCCCTCCATCACTCGCAGTGAAGCCTGAGGGGACACACACACACACACACACATCATCATCTACACACACACACACACACATCATCATCATCTACACCCACACACACACACACACACACACACACACACATCATCACCTACACACAGCATCTCTAACCCTGAGGACACACACACACACATCATCATCATCTACACACAGCATCTCTAACCCTGAGGACACACACACACACACACATCATCATCATCATCATCATCTACACACACACACACACATCATCATCATCATCTACACACACACACACACACACACACACACATCATCATCTACACACACACACACACACACACACACACATCATCATCTACACACAGCATCTCTAACCCTGAGGACACACACACACACACACACACACACACACACACACAAACACACACACACATCATCATCATCATCTACACACAGCATCTCTAACCCTGAGGACACACACACACACACACACACACATCATCACCTACACACAGCATCTCTAACCCTGAGGACACACACACACACACACATCATCATCATCATCATCATCTACACACACACACACACATCATCATCATCATCTACACACACACACACACACACACACACACACATCATCATCTACACACACACACACACACACATCATCATCTACACACAGCATCTCTAACCCTGAGGACACACACACACACACAAACACACACACACATCATCATCATCATCTACACACAGCATCTCTAACCCTGAGGACACACACACACACACACACACACACACACAAACACACACACACATCATCATCATCATCTACACACAGCATCTCTAACCCTGAGGACACACACACACACACACACACACACATCATCACCTACACACAGCATCTCTAACCCTGAGGACACACACACACACATCATCATCATCTACACACAGCATCTCTAACCCTGAGGACACACACACACACACACACAAACACACACACACTCATCATCATCATCTACACACAGCATCTCTAACCCTGAGGACACACACACACACACACACACACACAAACACACACACACATCATCATCATCATCTACACACAGCATCTCTAACCCTGAGGACACACACACACACACAGCATCTCTACACATCACTCTCCATCACTCGCAGTTCTGAAGTTTAGGCTTTACAGCAGCTCTAGAATAAAGTTATTGTCCAGCTAAAGTTAGTTTTGATTGATTCACTTCCGTTGTAAAGATCATTAGTGATTAGCTTAGCGGCCGCTAACACACACCGCTCTAACAGAACACCCTTAACGCGCTCCGGCTCATTCACACACAACAGTGCCTGGTGGCTCGAGAACGCAAACCCTGAAACAGGTTCTGGTGCAAACCTTGAACATTTTTGAAAAACGTTATCATCTCCGCGTAACCTTAAAAACCGCCAATCTGTGAAAACGCTGACGGCGTGCACACTCGTATCACGTGTTCAGTCTATAGGTGTGTGTGTTTGAACATGTTAGTTCCTTTCCATGGCCTAATCCACCGACACATCAGCTGTGTGTTTGATACTGGTTTGAGGAAAATGTTTTTCCCATTATTCCTGATGTTCTTACCTTTGCTGGAGCTGTAGACGCGACTGCTGCGGCTCTGCTCCGTGGTTAGCGGCGCTGCTGATCTAGTCCTCGCTGTTGGGACTTGATTTAAGCAGAAAGGGTTCCCATCAAGGACAGCTGTTTTCTGGGGGGTGTAACAAAACACTTCTCTGCCTGCAAACAAACATTTGGCAGATGAATACACCAAACAAACATGAAGTTGGCCAGAGCATAAACACCACATCTGAAGATGCTCTCGTTCTCACCGGTGGATACGCCAGACTCGTTCAGATGTTTGATGAGACTTGTGAGCGAACAGGAGCAGTTCCACGGATTTTCCTCCAAATCCAAACTCTTCAGTTTTATCAGTCCTCTAAAGATGTCTTTGTGGAGGGTTTTCAGTTCATTTCCCCTCAGTTTGAGAGTCTCTAGGAGCGTGAGGCTGGCGAAAGCTCCTTCAGGCAGGGACTGTATGTGGTTGTAAGAAAGATCTAGCACCCGAATCCCGGGATACCCGCGTAGGATCTCGATATCCGAGTCAGACATGGCGACCGAGTTCTGGCTCAGGATCAGTTCGGTGAGGTTTGCAGGTTTCCCTGCAGGAATGCTTGTCAGAGATGCGTTGTTCATATCCACCTGAACACAAAGGTTAATGTGTGTTTGAACACTTGTGTAACACTTACTACTTCACTGCAGATTCTCCCTTTTCACTGTATTTTACATGGAATTCTCCACAGTTTAGTCTATGATTTGTCTATGCCTTATTGTTAGACAGTGACTGATATAGAAAATGTTTATATAATTCACTGTAAAGCAACACCCGAAGCTCTCACCTGCAGTGCGATCACCTGTGAGCTCATCAGAACGACTGCCATCCAGAACACACACACTTCTGTCCCAGCCATGATCTCTGCGAACACACACACACACACACACACACACACCTGTGATCTCCGTCACCTGTGATGAGAACAGCACTGCATCAGACACACTCACCCGAACCCTGTGTATAAGAGCTCTCGATAACTGATCCTGATAGAGAAGCTTCTTGAGAGTGAAAACCCTCTTCATGAGCGTCACACAAAGAGGATCTTTGTGCGAAGAGTCAGTCTCCTCTCAGCATCTGATGTCCCGTGTCTGTGCTTGTGTTCGAGCTGCCTTCTGTTATCTGCCATCAGACACACAGATCCTCATGGCTTATCCTGCACAGTCCCCCAGTGTTCTCCCGTGTTTTCCCGTGTTCTCTCGTGTTCTCCCGTGCTCTCCAGTGTTCTCCCGTGCTCTCCCGTGTTCTCTCGTGTTCTCCCGTGTTCTCCAGTGTTCTCTTGTGTTCTCCAGTGTTCTCCCGTGTTCTCTCGTGTTCTCTCGTGTTCTCCGGTGTTCTGCCGTGTTCTCCAGTGTTCTCCCGTGCTCTCCCGTGTTCTCGCGCGTCCTCCCGTGTTCTCCCGTGTTCTCCAGTGTTCTCTTGTGTTCTCCAGTGTTCTCCCGTGTTCTCTCGTGTTCTCTCGTGTTCTCCGGTGTTCTGCCGTGTTCTCGCGCGTCCTCCGGTGTTCTCCCGTGTTCTCCCGTGTTCTCCCGTGTTCTCCCGTGTTCTCCCGTGTTCTCCAGTGTTCTCCCGTGTTCTCCCGTGTTCTCTCGTGTTCTCCCGTGTTCTCCCGTGTTCTCTCGTGTTCTCCCGTGTTCTCTCGTGTTCTCCCGTGTTCTCCCGTGTTCTCTCGTGTTCTCCCGTGTTCTCTCGTGTTCTCCCGTGTTCTCTCGTGTTCTCCCGTGTTCTCCAGTGTTCTCCCGTGTTCTCTCGTGTTCTCCCGTGTTCTCTCGTGTTCTCCCGTGTTCTCTCGTGTTCTCTCGTGTTCTCTCGTGTTCTCCCGTGTTCTCCCGTGTTCTCCAGTGTTCTCCAGTGTTCTCCCGTGTTCTCCCGTGTTCTCCCGTGTTCTCCCGTGTTCTCCCGTGTTCTCCCGTGTTCTCCCGTGTTCTCGCGCGTCCTCCCGTGTTCTCTCGTGTTCTCTCGTGTTCTCTCGTGTTCTCTCGTGTTCTCTCGTGTTCTCCCGTGTTCTCCCGTGTTCTCTCGTGTTCTCTCGTGTTCTCTCGTGTTCTCTCGTGTTCTCTCGTGTTCTCCAGTGTTCTCTCGTGTTCTCTCGTGTTCTCTCGTGTTCTCTCGTGTTCTCCCGTGTTCTCTCGTGTTCTCTCGTGTTCTCTCGTGTTCTCTCGTGTTCTCTCGTGTTCTCTCGTGTTCTCTCGTGTTCTCCAGTGTTCTCTCGTGTTCTCTCGTGTTCTCTCGTGTTCTCTCGTGTTCTCCCGTGTTCTCCCGTGTTCTCCCGTGTTCTCCCGTGTTCTCCCGTGTTCTCCCGTGTTCTCCCGTGTTCTCCCGTGTTCTCCAGTGTTCTCCAGTGTTCTCTTGTGTTCTCCAGTGTTCTCTTGTGTTCTCCCGTGTTCTCTCGTGTTCTCCAGTGTTCTCCCGTGTTCTCTCGTGTTCTCCCGTGTTCTCTCGTGTTCTCCCGTGTTCTCCCGTGTTCTCCCGTGTTCTCTCGTGTTCTCCCGTGTTCTCCCGTGTTCTCTCGTGTTCTCCCGTGTTCTCCCGTGTTCTCTCGTGTTCTCCCGTGTTCTCTCGTGTTCTCCCGTGTTCTCCCGTGTTCTCTCGTGTTCTCCCGTGTTCTCCCGTGTTCTCCCGTGTTCTCTCGTGTTCTCCCGTGTTCTCTCGTGTTCTCCCGTGTTCTCCCGTGTTCTCTCGTGTTCTCTCGTGTTCTCCCGTGTTCTCCCGTGTTCTCCAGTGTTCTCCCGTGTTCTCTCGTGTTCTCCCGTGTTCTCTTGTGTTCTCCCGTGTTCTCCCGTGTTCTCCCGTGTTCTCCCGTGTTCTCCCGTGTTCTCCCGTGTTCTCCCGTGTTCTCTCGTGTTCTCCCGTGTTCTCCCGTGTTCTCTCGTGTTCTCTCGTGTTCTCCCGTGTTCTCCCGTGTTCTCCAGTGTTCTCCCGTGTTCTCCCGTGTTCTCCCGTGTTCTCTCGTGTTCTCTCGTGTTCTCCCGTGTTCTCCCGTGTTCTCCCGTGTTCTCCAGTGTTCTCCCGTGTTCTCCCGTGTTCTCTCGTGTTCTCTCGTGTTCTCCCGTGTTCTCCCGTGTTCTCCCGTGTTCTCTCGTGTTCTCCCGTGTTCTCCCGTGTTCTCCCGTGTTCTCCCGTGTTCTCTCGTGTTCTCCCGTGTTCTCCCGTGTTCTCTCGTGTTCTCCAGTGTTCTCTCGTGTTCTCCAGTGTTCTCTCGTGTTCTCCCGTGTTCTCCCGTGTTCTCCCGTGTTCTCCCGTGTTCTCCCGTGTTCTCTCGTGTTCTCTCGTGTTCTCCCGTGTTCTCCCGTGTTCTCCAGTGTTCTCCCGTGTTCTCCCGTGTTCTCCCGTGTTCTCCCGTGTTCTCTCGTGTTCTCTTGTGTTCTCCCGTGTTCTCTCGTGTTCTCCAGTGTTCTCTCGTGTTCTCCCGTGTTCTCCCGTGTTCTCTCGTGTTCTCTCGTGTTCTCCCGTGTTCTCCCGTGTTCTCCCGTGTTCTCTCGTGTTCTCCCGTGTTCTCCCGTGTTCTCCCGTGTTCTCCCGTGTTCTCTCGTGTTCTCCCGTGTTCTCCCGTGTTCTCTCGTGTTCTCCCGTGTTCTCCCGTGTTCTCTCGTGTTCTCCCGTGTTCTCTCGTGTTCTCCCGTGTTCTCCCGTGTTCTCTCGTGTTCTCCCGTGTTCTCTCGTGTTCTCCCGTGTTCTCTCGTGTTCTCCCGTGTTCTCCAGTGTTCTCCCGTGTTCTCTCGTGTTCTCCCGTGTTCTCTCGTGTTCTCCCGTGTTCTCCCGTGTTCTCCAGTGGTTGCTGTGATGCATCACTCAGTTTCATTGCATTGAATAATGACATTATTGTCTTCAGTACTGCATCTTGTAGATGAATTCAACCCATTTCATATGAACTGAACTTTATACAGTTATTGAACTGAACTGAGTTGATGTGAATAATGCCACTGTTGTGTTTTACAGCAGGAATACGTCTCCTCCTCCTCCTCTCGAACACAGGCGGCTGTAAGGGTTCTAGTGCACGAGTGGTCATGCGATTCTCAGACTCTGAGACATGTTTATAAGTGATCATTATAGTAGTCTAATATAGGTCTTCTTCATTGAATCTGCACATCTTCTAAACTTCATGTGTGTCGCTACCGCTCACTAAGCCCTGTTGGAAATCTCTGTGTTTATGAGTTTTAAGTCTATATTAGTATATTCTTCCTTCTCTTCTGCTGTAAAGCTCCACACGACTGGGTTACTGTATCATCTGCAGTTGGGTTATTGTTTGTTCTCTTATATTTCAAATTATTTCAGTGTCGTACTGAATTGATTATGCAAATGAAATATCAAACACAATTGAATATTTTTCCTTTTTTTTCTTCACCATATATGGAAATTAAATTAGCATTAGGCCTTTAATGGGTCATTTGAGCCTCTTTACACCTTTAAAGTTAAGAACTAATCTAGATTCGAACTGTTGTCGTAGCATTTAGCATTTTTGCCTCAAAAGGTGATTATGACTCATAAGCAGCATTAAACTTAAGCTTTTTATTTTTATTATAGTTCAAATTATTTTAGAACTTGGATTCTTTAACGATGTATTCTTTTTGATTACTTGTTTGAAATGATAAACATGGATAATATCTTCTGAACCTGACCGAACATTAAACATTAGGAACCAGCTCTATTATGTCACATTTATGCACTACTTAAGGTGAACTGAATTAAACTGTTTTCTTAAAAGAAAGAAAGAAAAGAAAAACGTTATAGATATGATTGTTAGTCACTTACCCTTGAGTCGTGTGTGATAGTGTGTGTTAACACACACTTGAAGGAGCTGAGACAGACCTTTGCTCTCTGTAATAAAGACTGGCTAAAGATTGACCACTTCAGATGTGAACTATGACCTTTACTGTGTTCCTGTTGCTCACGGCGATACAGAAACCCTAAGCTCATGCGTTTCACTCCCAGGGAATGCATGAACTGATGAAATATCTATAGCTTGAATGCAATGTAAGCTGCTTTCTATAAAGTGTCGATCGAAAGCATATTGTTGAACTTTGGTACAGTCTCAGAGTTTCTTGACTCAGTTCTCAAAGTAATCTTTAGTTTCAGTTTTGTAGCACAGCTCTTTAAAGCAGTGTCCTGCTCTCATGTAGCAAAGCCCTATCACAACACAAGCCAGAAATGTTCTCTTTAATTCATACCGGATCCTTTAGAATTATCATTAAGATTATTTAAATAACAACGATTAAAATTTGTAACTTTGCTTTCCATTAATTTTCCTCACTTAATCCTCACTCTGATACCACAGAGAAAACTACTAGCCTAACTTCAAACATTATTAAAGGCAAGTGAACAGTCAGTAAAAAATAAGAACAAATACACAAATTACAAGCATTAATATACAAAGTTCCAAATAAAATATTGTCTAACAGTAGTATTCATTTCAGGACCTGATTTTGGTGATTATTGATTATTGACCTGATTATTTTACATTTAATTATTACATTTCTGTACCTGAAATTCAGGTACACAAATGTAATAATTAAATGTAAAATAACACTGTTCACTGTATACATTAAATAAAAATTAATCTTTGTGAAAGCTGTGTCTCTGTAGTTTGATTAACATTAATAACATACAGGATAGACACCAGCAGGAATTTAAAGACCGAATGCACGGATCAAATATCGATGCACATCCTTTTCTTCTTTCCTTTCTCTCGAGACGAAGCGAGCTGTGTTTACGGGAACAGTCTCAGAGACTCCGGTCCAATCCAAACCGTCCACAGGCAAGCGGATGAGGAGAGGAATCAGTTCCCACGCCTCTCTCTGTCAACTCTATTCATACAGCGCTTTATACAATACTGACCAGCGGCTGTCTCTGTCAACTCTATTCACACAGCGCTATATACAATACTGACCAGTGCCTCTCTCTGTCACCTCTATTCATACAGCGCTTTATACAATACTGACCAGCGCCTGTCTCTGTCAACTCTATTCATACAGCGCTCTATACAATACTGACCAGTGCCTCTCTCTGTCAACTCTATTCATACAGCGCTTTATACAATACTGACCAGCGCCTGTCTCTGTCAACTCTATTCATACAGCGCTATATACAATACTGACCAGCGCCTCTCTCTGTCAACTCTATTCATACAGCGCTTTATACAATACTGACCAGCGCCTGTCTCTGTCAACTCTATTCATACAGCGCTTTATACAATACTGACCAGCGCCTGTCTCTGTCAACTCTATTCATACAGCGCTATAGACAATACTGACCAGCGCCTCTCTCTGTCAACTCTATTCATACAGCGCTTTATACAATACTTACCAGTGCCTCTCTCTGTCAACTCTATTCATACAGCGCTCTATACAATACTGACCAGTGCCTCTCTCTGTCAACTCTATTCATACAGCGCTTTATACAATACTGACCAGTGCCTCTCTCTGTCAACTCTATTCATACAGCGCTTTATACAATACTGACCAGTGCCTCTCTCTGTCCACTCTATTCATACAGCGCTCTATACAACACTCACCAGAGCCTCTCTCTGTCAACTCTATTCATACAGCACTATATACAATACTGACCAGCGCCTCTCTCTGTCAACTCTATTTATACAGCGCTTTATACAATACTGACCAGCCCCTCTCTCTGTCAACTCTATTCATACAGCGCTTTATACAATACTGACCAGCGCCTCTCTCTTTCCACTCTATTCATACAGCGCTTTATACAATACTGACCAGCGCCTGTCTCTGTCAACTCTATTCATACAGCGCTCTATACAATACTGACCAGTGCCTCTCTCTGTCAACTCTATTCATACAGCGCTTTATACAATACTGACCAGCGCCTCTCTCTGTCAACTCTATTCATACAGCGCTTTATACAATACTGACCAGCGCCTCTCTCTTTCCACTCTATTCATACAGCGCTTTATACAATACTGACCAGCGCCTCTCTCTGTCAACTCTATTCATACAGCGCTTTATACAATACTGACCAGCGCCTCTCTCTGTCCACTCTATTCATACAGCGCTTTATACAATACTGACCAGCGCCTCTCTCTGTCCACTCTATTCATACAGCGCTATATACAATACTGACCAGTGCCTCTCTCTGTCAACTCTATTCATACAGCGCTTTATACAATACTGACCAGCGCCTCTCTCTGTCAACTCTATTCATACAGCGCTATAGACAATACTGACCAGCGCCTCTCTCTGTCAACTCTATTCATACAGTGCTTTATACAATACTGACCAGCGCCTCTCTCTGTCCACTCTATTCATACAGCGCTTTATACAATACTGACCAGTGCCTCTCTCTGTCAACTCTATTCATACAGCGCTATATACAATACTGACCAGTGCCTCTCTCTGTCAACTCTATTCATACAGCGCTTTATACAATACTGACCAGTGCCTCTCTCTGTCAACTCTATTCATACAGCGCTATATACAAAACTGACCAGCGCCTCTCTCTGTCCACTCTATTCATACAGGGCTTTATACAATACTGACCAGTGCCTCTCTCTCTCAACTCTATTCATACAGCGCTCTATACAATACTGACCAGCGCCTCTCTCTGTCACCTCTATTCATACAGCGCTTTATACAATACTGACCAGTGCCTCTCTCTGTCAACTCTATTCATACAGCACTCTATACAATACTGACCAGCGCCTCTCTCTGTCAACTCTTTTCATACAGTGCTATATACAATACTGACCAGCGCCTCTCTCTGTCAACTCTATTCATACAGCGCTATATACAATACTGACCAGTGCCTCTCTCTGTCAACTCTATTCATACAGCACTCTATACAATACTGACCAGCGCCTCTCTCTGTCACCTCTATTCATACAGCGCTTTATACAATATTGACCAGTGCCTCTCTCTGTCAACTCTATTCATGCAGCGCTTTATACAATACTGACCAGTGCCTCTCTCTGTCAACTCTATTCATACAGCGCTATATACAATACTGACTAGTGCCTCTCTCTGTCAACTCTATTCATACAGCGCTATATACAATACTGACCAGCGCCTCTCTCTGTCAACTCTATTCATACAGCGCTTTATACAATACTGACCAGTAACTCTCTCTGTCCACTCTATTCATACAGCGCTTTATACAATACTGACCAGTGCCTCTCTCTGTCAACTCTATTCATACAGCGCTATATACAATACTGACTAGTGCCTCTCTCTGTCAACTCTATTCATACAGCGCTATATACAATACTGACCAGCACCTCTCTCTGTCAACTCTATTCATACAGCGCTTTATACAAAACTGACCAGCGCCTCTCTCTGTCAACTCTATTCATACAGCGCTTTATACAATACTGACCAGCGCCTCTCTCTGTCAACTCTATTCATGCAGTGCTATATACAATACTGACCAGTGCCTCTCTCTGTCCACTCTATTCATACAGCGCTTTATACAATACTGACCAGTGCCTCTCTCTGTCAACTCTATTCATACAGCGCTTTATACAATACTGACCAGTGCCTCTCTCTGTCAACTCTATTCATACAGCGCTTTATACAATACTGACCAGAGCCTCTCTCTGTCAACTCTATTCATACAGCGCTTTATACAATACTGACCAGCGCCTCTCTCTGTCAACTCTATTCATACAGCGCTTTATACAATACTGACCAGTGCCTCTCTCTGTCCACTCTATTCATACAGCGCTTTATACAATACTGACCAGCGCCTCTCTCTGTCAACTCTATTCATACAGCGCTTTATACAATACTGACCAGTGCCTCTCTCTGTCCGCTCTATTCATACAGCGCTTTATACACTACTGACCAGCGCCTCTCTCTGTCAACTCTATTCATGCAGTGCTATATACAATACTGACCAGTGCCTCTCTCTGTCCACTCTATTCATACAGCGCTTTATACAATACTGACCAGTGCCTCTCTCTGTCAACTCTATTCATACACCGCTTTATACAATACTGACCAGCGCCTCTCTCTGTCAACTCTATTCATACAGCGCTTTATACAATACTGACCAGTGCCTCTCTCTGTCCGCTCTATTCATACAGCGCTTTATACACTACTGACCAGCGCCTCTCTCTGTCAACTCTATTCATACAGCGCTATATACAATACTGACCAGCGCCTCTCTCTGTCAACTCTATTCATACAGCGCTATATACAATACTGACCAGTGCCTCTCTCTGTCAACTCTATTCATACAGCGCTTTATACAATACTGACCAGTGCCTCTCTCTGTCTACTCTATTCATACAGCGCTATATACAATACTGACCAGTGCCTCTCTCTGTCAACTCTATTCATACAGCGCTTTATACAATACTGACCAGTCCCTCTCTCTGTCAACTCTATTCATACAGCGCTTTATACAATACTGACCAGCGCCTCTCTCTGTCAACTCTATACATACAGCGCTATATACAATACTGACCAGCGCCTCTCTCTGTCAACTCTATACATACAGCGCTTTATACAATACTGACCAGCGCCTCTCTCTGTCAACTCTATTCATACATCGCTATATACAGTACTGACCAGCGCCTCTCTCTGTCAACTCTATTCATACAGCGCTTTATACAATACTGACCTGTGCCTCTCTCTGTCTACTCTATTCATACAGGGCTTTATATAATACTGACCAGCGCCTCTCTCTGTCAACTCTATTCATACAGCGCTTTATACAATACTGACCAGCGCCTCTCTCTGTCAACTCTATTCATACAGCGCTTTATACAATTCTAACCAGTGCCTCTCTCTGTCAACTCTATTCATACAGCGCTTTATACAATACTGACTAGCACCTCTCTCTGTCCACTCTATTCATACAGCGCTTTATACAATACTGACCAGTGCCTCTCTCTGTCAACTCTATTCATACAGCGCTTTATACAATACTGACCAGCGCCTCTTTCTGTCAACTCTATTCATACAGCGCTATATACAATACTGACCAGTGCCTCTCTCTGTCCACTCTATTCATACAGCGCTATATACAATACTGACCAGCGCCTGTCTCTGTCCACTCTATTCATACAGCGCTTTATACAATACTGACCAGCGCCTCTTTCTGTCAACTCTATTCATACAGCGCTTTATACAATACTGACCAGCGCCTCTCTCTGTCAACTCTATTCATACAGGGCTTTATACAATACTGACCAGTGCCTCTCTCTGTCCACTCTATTCATACAGCGCTATATACAATACTGACCAGCGCCTCTCTCTGTCAACTCTATTCATACAGCGCTATATACAATACTGACCAGCGCCTGTCTCTGTCAACTCTATTCATAGAGCGCTTTATACAATACTGACCAGCGCCTCTTTCTGTCAACTCTATTCATACAGCGCTTTATACAATACTGACCAGCGCCTCTTTCTGTCAACTCTATTCATACAGCGCTTTATACAATACTGACCAGCGCCTCTTTCTGTCAACTCTATTCATACAGCGCTTTATACAATACTGACCAGCGCCTCTCTCTGTCAACTCTATTCATACAGCGCTTTATACAATACTGACCAGCGCCTGTCTCTGTCAACTCTATTCATACAGCGCTTTATACAATACTGACCAGCGCCTCTCTCTGTCAACTCTATTCATACAGCGCTTTATACAATACTTACCAGTGCCTCTCTCTGTCCACTCTATTCATACAGCGCTATATACAATACTGACCAGTGCCTCTCTCTGTCCACTCTATTCATACAGCGCTATATACAATACTGACCAGCGCCTGTCTCTGTCAACTCTATTCATACAGCGCTTTATACAATACTGACCAGCGCCTCTCTCTGTCAACTCTATTCATACAGCGCTTTATACAATACTGACCAGTGCCTCTCTCTGTCTACTCTATTCATACAGCGCTATATACAATACTGACCAGTGCCTCTCTCTGTCAACTCTATTCATACAGCGCTTTATACAATACTGACCAGTCCCTCTCTCTGTCAACTCTATTCATACAGCGCTTTATACAATACTGACCAGCGCCTCTCTCTGTCAACTCTATACATACAGCGCTATATACAATACTGACCAGCGCCTCTCTCTGTCAACTCTATACATACAGCGCTTTATACAATACTGACCAGCGCCTCTCTCTGTCAACTCTATTCATACATCGCTATATACAGTACTGACCAGCGCCTCTCTCTGTCAACTCTATTCATACAGCGCTTTATACAATACTGACCAGCGCCTCTCTCTGTCAACTCTATTCATACAGCGCTTTATACAATTCTAACCAGTGCCTCTCTCTGTCAACTCTATTCATACAGCGCTTTATACAATACTGACCAGCGCCTCTCTCTGTCAACTCTATTCATACAGCGCTTTATACAATTCTGACCAGTGCCTCTCTCTGTCAACTCTATTCATACAGCGCTATATACAATACTGACCAGTGCCTCTCTCTGTCAACTCTATTCATACAGCGCTTTATACAATACTGACCAGTGCCTCTCTCTGTCTACTCTATTCATACAGCGCTATATACAATACTGACCAGTGCCTCTCTCTGTCAACTCTATTCATACAGCGCTTTATACAATACTGACCAGTCCCTCTCTCTGTCAACTCTATTCATACAGCGCTTTATACAATACTGACCAGCGCCTCTCTCTGTCAACTCTATACATACAGCGCTATATACAATACTGACCAGCGCCTCTCTCTGTCAACTCTATACATACAGCGCTTTATACAATACTGACCAGCGCCTCTCTCTGTCAACTCTATTCATACATCGCTATATACAGTACTGACCAGCGCCTCTCTCTGTCAACTCTATTCATACAGCGCTTTATACAATACTGACCAGCGCCTCTCTCTGTCAACTCTATTCATACAGCGCTTTATACAATTCTGACCAGTGCCTCTCTCTGTCAACTCTATTCATACAGCGCTATATACAATACTGACCAGCGCCTCTCTCTGTCAACTCTATTCATACAGCGCTTTATACAATTCTAACCAGTGCCTCTCTCTGTCCACTCTATTCATACAGCACTCTATACAATACTGACCAGCGCCTCTCTCTGTCCACTCTATTCATACAGCGCTTCATACAATACTGACCAGTGCCTCTCTCTGTCAACTCTATTCATACAGCGCTATATACAATACTGACCAGTGCCTCTCTCTGTCAACTCTATTCATACAGCGCTTTATACAATACTGACCGTTTCAGTGCAGCTGTACAGAGATAACAGGCAGATAATGGATTTCGAACTCAAGTCAGTTTAGTGTTTAGTCAGTTCTGTTGTACAGATCATCAGTTATTAAATTAGTTCATTTCTTCTATAAAGCAGTTCTGGAGAACACAGTGATGTCATTATCAGCTCAACTCTCGTACAGCAGCGTCAGTGCGTCCAGATCAATAACACTGTTGGATATTAAGTGTCCACAACTAATGAAGAGGCGACAGCAGCGCGAACACAAACATCAGTGACAGAATAGAGTAAAACCCTTGAGAAACCAGACTCTGCCGCTCAGTTCTCCTCTGGCCTGAAGAAGAACAGTGTGTGATTAGGATGTATAGTTATAACTTCAACTTTCTCTCTGTCAGGAAAGAGGATCTGATCCGCGCCGTGGAGGATAATATAGTCCAGGAGAAACAGGCGGCCCAAGACATCGTCAAGAAGATGAGTGCGGAGAAACAGGCCAAGTACACTGAGAGGAAGGCCACCAATGAAGAGCTGCTGCAGGTCAGGGTTACTCCACCAGTGTCATGACCTCATCAGCAAGATCACAGTAACAGGCCTGATGTATCATATACTGTTCACTGCAACCCAAAATAACACCGGTGCGAGTGACCCGATCTAGAGCCTATTAGGCAAAAGTAATGGAAAAGTGGCGCAGTGGAATGGACAAATGCCATAATACATGCAGAATAAAAAGTACAACTCCCAGAAAGCATCTACTCTAAGCAGCAGTTGCGTTTATAGTGGGACTAGTTTAGCCTGGTTCGGGTCCAGTACCTGCGTGGGGACACAGAGAAGTAGATCCGGCTATGTTGTTCTTCCTCAAGATCCATGCATGTTTATTAACCGCTAGAGCGCCAACAGTTACGGACTGCAGCTTTAATCTTTATCACATCTGATCTATAGTTAAGCAACATCACACGACTCCTGCTTCTCAGAGTATTGGCATGATTGCAAATGTGATACTGATCTTGTACAAAAGTCCAATAAACAAGTTGATATTAAGTGACTTAACATTTTCGCCATAATACTGTCTGTTTTTGCTTTATATCCTGAAAATAGTTTCAGACAAAGCCACACCAGAACTGTTGCGCATCTCCAAGCAATGGTCATTCTTGAATGAATCTGCGTTTTGAACGATTGAAAGAATGACTCACACATTTAGACTTGCCGCCAAATTCTTAAAATATTTAAAATATTAATACAGCATTATTTCCCCATGAGCAATCTATGTAGATGTGTCTAACACCACTTCAGATGCAGCTTCTGTGCCGCTTCTGCACTGCAAAGATGTTTTTTTTTTTTTTGATTGGTAACAGTCTGGTGGTGTCTTATTGTTCTAACTGAATTTACTGTTTAAATTAACATTTAAAAACAAATATTCTATTTTAATTTAAGAAATTGACAAAAGAGTATGCATACATTTAATAATATTAGAAAAACTTGCTCTTATAATGGTATAAATGCCCCTAGAAATTAATATTTAAAGGGGCAAAAATGGCCTGTTATAGATCAGAAATTGTCAACGCCAACGTCGAGGGTTTGATTCCCAGCAACACAAGAACTGGGAAAATAACATATAGCTTGAATGCCATTGTGTTTGCCAAATAGATGTAAATACTGAAAAAAAAAAAGTGAAGCATGTCTACATGAAGTGTAATTTAGTGGGGAAATAGCTTCAGTAAGCTCCACTGCCGACTCCACACTTTAAATTAAAAAAGTCTAGAAATGGTTTATGCGGGTGATTAGAAGTTCACTGACCGGATGTGCCGTGACTTTCCTCTCGTCCAGGAGCTGAACTCCCATCAGGAGGAACTGGACGCTCTGATGAGTCGGAAGGAGACGTTTGAGGCGGTGAGTGGACACACACACAGACACACGCACACACACACACACACACCACACGCACACACACACACACACCACACACGCGCACACATACACATGCGCACACACACACACACACACACACACACACACACACACACACACACACACACACACACACACACACACACACACACTTCTGGGTAGTCCATCGTCGTGCGATGATGACTTCTCTTATAATGTGTGTGTTCTTTGATGACTGTATAGATGCGGGACGCACACTGTCTTCTACACACAGGGCATATAACAGTTTCTCCTGCTTGTCTTGAGGAGCAGGAACGAGCATGGCCTGCTCTCTCTGATGTCTTCTAGTCAGGCGATGATCAGTTCTCCTGTCTTCATAACCTTGTACTCCATTCTGACAAAGTTGCTGCCAGAGCTTGCGATTCACTGCACTAGTTTCCAGGGATGTGGGCTTCATCACACACTTCTCAAGAAAGCCTTTTAGTTGGTCTTTCAGCCTCTTTTTTTGGCCTCCTGCAAATCGGGAGCCAAGATGTAATTGACCGTACATTATCTTACGTGGAAGGCGTAAGCCATCTCAGTTGATATACAGCAATCTTTGGGTGTAGATGTAAAGTAGTATTACTCAGGGATGTGATTCTGCAGCCGAAAGAAGTGAGATCCCCCTACTATTTTCACAGATGGACCTATCACCCTTGTTTTTATATATTGTGACAAAATTTGCATCTTTCCATTGTTGGGGAATATTTTCCTGCTGCCACACTAGTCTGATGAACTGATGGATTGCCCTTGTGCAGGGTTAGGGTTAACCCTTCCTTCAGGAGCTCAGCAGGAACACAGTCAGGTCCAGGGTTAGGGTTAACCCTTCCTTCGGGAGCTCAGCAGGAACACAGTCAGGTCCAGGGTTAGGGTTAACCCTTCCTTCGGGAGCTCAGCAGGAACACAGTCAGGTCCAGGGTTAGGGTTAACCCTTCCTTCAGGAGCTCAGCAGGAACACAGTCAGGTCCAGGGTTAGGGTTAACCCTTCCTTTGGGAGCTCAGCAGGAACACAGTCAGGTCCAGGGTTAGGGTTAACCCTTCCTTCAGGAGCTCAGCAGGAACACAGTCAGGTCCAGGGTTAGGGTTAACCCTTCCTTCGGGAGCTCAGCAGGAACACAGTCAGGTCCAGGGTTAGGGTTAACCCTTCCTTCGGGAGCTCAGCAGGAACACAGTCAGGTCCAGGGTTAGGGTTAACTCTTCCTTCGGGAGCTCAGCAGGAACACAGTCAGGTCCAGGGTTAGGGTTAACCCTTCCTTCAGGAGCTCAGCAGGAACACAGTCAGGTCCAGGGTTAGGGTTAACCCTTCCTTCGGGAGCTCAGCAGGAACACAGTCAGGTCCAGGGTTAGGCTTAACCCTTCCTTCGGGAGCTCAGCAGGAACACAGTCAGGTCCAGGGTTAGGGTTAACCCTTCCTTCGGGAGCTCAGCAGGAACACAGTCAGGTCCAGGGTTAGGGTTAACCCTTCCTTCGGGAGCTCAGCAGGAACACAGTCAGGTCCAGGGTTAGGGTTAACCCTTCCTTCGGGGGCTCAGCAGGAACACAGTCAGGTCCAGGGTTAGGGTTAACCCTTCCTCCGGGAGCTCAGCAGGAACACAGTCAGGTCCAGGGGACTTGCTGTTTTTCAATTCCTTGATTGCAGCATACACTTCAGAAAAAGACTTTGTATTCTTTGTAAAGTTGGTAGTTCCTGTAACACTGTAAGATGAACTAATGCCTTTTGGTTTAATAAGGCTTGGAAATGTTCCCCCATCTTTGAACAATGCCTGTTTGGTCCTTAATGAGAGTCAGTTCATCAGCTGACAGAGTAAGATCTGGGGCCATAAATGGTCTTCACTGCATTATAAAAGTTATGCATATCATGCTTGTCTGCAAAAGATTGAATCTGCTGAGCCTTAGACGTCCAACACTGATTCTGTAGTTGCTGTAGAGTCCATTGCGTTTCTTTTCTCTGTTCGTGCCAGACCTTCTTAAGAGATTCAGAAGATGGATCATCAAGGTAGATCTGGTTCACTCTCTCCTCTGTGTTTGCAGGATCTGGTTCACTCTCAGGCTAAACAGGAGGCAGTCGTGCTTCATGAGAAGCTCCTGGATCTGGAGAACCGCAGAGACGCCCTGCTGACTGAAGACCGGAACATGGGCTCTCCACAAGAGGAGAGGGAACGCCTCTTTAAACAGGTCTCTCAACAATTATATTTCATTACATTTAGTACATTCAAAGATTTCAACGGACGTGAACATGACTGTTCTATTGCTGGTTTTAGGTGAAAGAAAACAACCAGGAAATAGCCAGCATGGAACGGCAGTATGTATTTATAAACCATACGCATGTTTGTTTTGGTCAACCTTGAATGTTCACTTGAGTATACACTCTCAGTTGGTTTGTAGATCCACAATATCGCACTATAAATGCATGCTTCAGTCATTATGGTGTTGTATGCAAATATTGTATTTACTTATACACAGTGTGTCTTATGATCAGTACATAAAAAAGACTAAAATGAATATCCTGTTTTCATGTAGACTGTCAGAGGTACGTGAGAAAATTAGCAATCTCACCGAAGAGATGCGGCAACTAGACGCTGACATGGAGGAACATCAAGGTGCTTTTCTTTAAATATGAAAATGCATTTAATTTGGGATGATCATAGACTGTTGATTTAGAGAGAGAGGAATGGGGAAGGGGAAATAGTAGAAGACTTGACTTCATCAGTTTTTAATGTATGTTAAGCATTTCAGTGAAATATTGTTCATTGTAAACCTATTTAACAACAAACATGTTTCTGATATTCAGAACAACAGCATTGTTGCTCATAGAAATCTCCAGATATGATAGTTAGTTCTATACAAACTGAGACTTTGGTATTTAGTTGTAATAATAATAATAAAACTGTCTCAGAAGGGCGTTTCTGAACACCGAATAGGCTTCGTTGGTGTAAATGTGTGTGTGGTGTCATGTATTATTTTCAGTTGCTCTGCTATATTTGGACTGTTTGAATTCTCAGTTACAGCATGTTTTTATAGTACATCAAGCTTTTTTAAATTCAAAACATGAAGGGAAATTGATTTCTCTAATGTCCCCTTTAATGCACCAACTACAATAGCCTGAGTCGAGTGTAACCCATGTTTACCGTCTGCACAGGGGAACGAACTCAGAAGTACAAGGAGCTGCAGAAGAGAGAGGAGGAGATGGACTGTGAGTCTGTCACACACACACACACACACACTGATGCATGTTAGGGTTAGACGCCTCGTGTTGATCATTAGATGATGAGCTTGTGTGTTTTCACAGCGTATTTAAACACGTTTGAGGAGAATAAAAGTCAGGAGCAGCAGCTGATCAGAGATTCTCAGAGCAGTGTCGTGGCTTTACTGGAGCACTCCAGCAGGGTACACACACACACACACCTCTCTCACGACAAACACACACCCTGTAACGTGCTAGAGTTAGTCATGACAGCGAGTGTGTGGTGTTTCTCAGAACATCAGTCGTCTGCATCAGCTGTCCGCTGTCACAGCGCAGGAGCTTCGGTCCATGCAGGACGATCTGAGCTTCAAGGAGACGGAGATGCAGAAGTCCCACAGCACCGCCAGAGGCCTCTCCTCGGGTCAGTCTTTCTCTCACTGCTGTGTGTATTTACCTGGATATATATATATATATAAATGTGTGTGAGTAATGCAGGTTATGTCAGAAGCTAAATAAATAGATTGAGATTCACAAATAAACAAAGAGTTTCACAAAAATTAATAAAATTCACAAATAAATAAATAATCGTGGTTCATTTCCATGAGCATGTGGACTGGTCCATCAGAGTGTGGTAGTAATGCAGACAGAGTTATTCTAGCCTCTGGTAAGTGTAGTGATCACAGGAGCCCCACAGCCCTTCAAGGCCCTCATGTCAGTTGTTTCGGTGTGGATTATGATGTGCTTATAGTTTTCATTCAGGTTTCTCTCAGACAGGATCTGATAAGCACTACTTCTGTCAGATTTTCTTGGCTCTGATATTTGGGAATAGAAGTTTCTCATTGACATATTTCCGGTTTGAATGAGTCGGGATAAGAGCGTGTTTCTCTCAGGTCCTGTGCAGCGGAGCTGTGGATCAGGCGAGTAGTGACGCTCTTTCTCCTCTGGTAGTTGTTCAGGTTGGGGATTTTCCGTGAGCATCTCCGTCAAGTCTCCTTCATTTATACAGCGCTTTTTACAATATAGATTGTTTTAAAGCAGCTTTACAGTGATAACAGGAAATTAATGCAACAAAGATTGTTTAGGCTTTACAGCAGATTTAGAAGAAAGTCATTGTCCACCTTAAGTAAGTATTTGATTGATTCTTTTCTGTGGTAAAAGATCATTCGTTTTTAACTTAGGGGCTGCTTACATGACACCGGTTTCAACTGAAAACAGAAAACTTTTAATGCGTTCTGGCCGTTTGTTTACACGACACCGCCATTTTGGTGGCCTGAGAACGCAAACTTTGAAATAGGTTTCAAAGTGCAAGTTTTTGAAAACGAAACCATTATCATCTCTGTGTAAACTTCAATAACATGAAACCTAACCCTAACCATACGGCCTAGATCCGGCTGACTACATCATGCGTTGTGGTCGTGTCTAGGCGCAGGTCCTCCATCTGATCTGGATACGGCCCGTATCCGGCTGACTACATCATGCGTTGTGGTCGTGTCTAGGTGCAGGTCCTCCGTCTGATCTGGATATGGCCCGGATACGGCTGACTACATCATGCGTTGTGGTCGTGTCTAGGTGCAGGTCCTCCATCTGATCTGGATACGGCCTGGATCCGGCTGACTACATCATGCGTTGTGGTCGTGTCTAGGTGCAGGTCCTCCATCTGATCTGGATACGGCCCGGATCCAGCTGACTACATCATGCGTTGTGGTCGTGTCTAGGCGCAGGTCCTCCATCTGATCTGGATACGGCCCGGATCCGGCTGACTACATCATGCGTTGTGGTCGTGTCTAGGTGCAGGTCCTCCATCTGATCTGGATACGGCCTGGATCCGGCTGACTACATCATGCGTTGTGGTCGTGTCTAGGTGCAGGTCCTCCATCTGATCTGGATACGGCCTGGATCCGGCTGACTACATCATGCGTTGTGGTCGTGTCTAGGCGCAGGTCCTCCATCTGATCTGGATACGGCCCGTATCCGGCTGACTACATCATGCGTTGTGGTCGTGTCTAGGTGCAGGTCCTCCGTCTGATCTGGATATGGCCCGGATACGGCTGACTACATCATGCGTTGTGGTCGTGTCTAGGTGCAGGTCCTCCATCTGATCTGGATACGGCCTGGATCCGGCTGACTACATCATGCGTTGTGGTCGTGTCTAGGTGCAGGTCCTCCATCTGATCTGGATACGGCCCGGATCCAGCTGACTACATCATGCGTTGTGGTCGTGTCTAGGCGCAGGTCCTCCATCTGATCTGGATACGGCCCGGATCCGGCTGACTACATCATGCGTTGTGGTCGTGTCTAGGTGCAGGTCCTCCATCTGATCTGGATACGGCCTGGATCCGGCTGACTACATCATGCGTTGTGGTCGTGTCTAGGCGCAGGTCCTCCATCTGATCTGGATACGGCCCGTATCCGGCTGACTACATCATGCGTTGTGGTCGTGTCTAGGCGCAGGTCCTCCATCTGATCTGGATACGGCCCGGATCCAGCTGACTACATCATGCGTTGTGGTCGTGTCTAGGCGCAGGTCCTCCATCTGATCTGGATACGGCCCGGATCCAGCTGACTACATCATGCGTTGTGGTCGTGTCTAGGTGCAGGTCCTCCGTCTGATCTGGATACGGCCCGTATCCGGCTGACTACATCATGCGTTGTGGTCGTGTCTAGGTGCAGGTCCTCCGTCTGATCTGGATACGGCCCGTATCCGGCTGACTACATCATGCGTTGTGGTCGTGTCTAGGCGCAGGTCCTCCATCTGATCTGGATACGGCCCGGATCCAGCTGACTACATCATGCGTTGTGGTCGTGTCTAGGTGCAGGTCCTCCGTCTGATCTGGATACGGCCCGTATCCGGCTGACTACATCATGTGTTGTGGTCGTGTCTAGGCGCAGGTCCTCCATCTGATCTGGATACGGCCCGTATCCGGCTGACTACATCATGCGTTGTGGTCGTGTCTAGGCGCAGGTCCTCCATCTGATCTGGATACGGCCCGGATCCAGCTGACTATATCATGCGTTGTGGTCGTGTCTAGGCGCAGGTCCTCCATCTGATCTGGATACGGCCCGTGTCCGGCTGACTACATCATGCGTTGTGGTCGTGTCTAGGTGCACGTCCACCATCTGATCTGGATACGGCCTGGATCCGGCTGACTACATCATGCGTTGTGGTCGTGTCTAGGCCATACCTGTCAAGTATCCCGTTTTGGCCGGGAAAGTCCCGTATTTTACCATTCTTTCCCGCCGTCCTCCTGTATTAGTATTTTCCGTAAATCTCCCGTATTTTAACCTGCGTTATTTAAAAATAATAATACCCCAGGCGGAGTAAAAAAAAGAAAACATTCCTAATCTGAGCTCTGTTACTAGCCTCGCGATAACTACAGGTAAATTACTGTAGGTGGCAGTTGTCGCGAGGTTAGTGTGTGAGGTCAGATGATAAGTAACAACGTGGGGAAAACAAAAAACAAACAAAAACAGAGACGGATGGACGCTATGACAGAGCAAGGTACTCCTGCCAAAAAACCAAAACCTTCATGTACTAAATACCGCGATCAATGGGATAGCGAATTTACTTTTCTGAAGAGGAGCAGGGTGGGGGACAGTCACGCGTTTTGTACGTTTTGTAACTGCGACTTTAGCATCTCACACGGGGAAGGAATGATGTATGTCAGCACGAGAAAGGGTGTTTAGCATGGTACGAAAGATTGTTACAGAGAATAGGATGACGTTAGACAACAGAACTGTTTGCTCTACTCTCATGTAAAATTAACCACTCTGGCCCAGCCCACAAATACACTCCTTCCAAAACAGTTAATACAAAGTCTGCAACAAATTTGGTCAATAACTCACTAAAATAGTAAAGAAAAGTTATGTGAAATGAAAAGAAAAACTGCAAATGAAAAGAAAAACTGTAAAAGAAAAGTAATATGAAATGAAAATAATGTGTGGAAGGAAAATAAAATGTAAATGTAAAAACAAGCAATGTTAAATGAACAGAAAATATGCAAATAAGCCTTTAAATAAATGCTCTTAATATATACACTATATATGTGTGTGTGTGTGTGTGTGTTTTCATTTAGGCTATAACACCTGTCTTAAAATGTAAGGGATACTGGAGCTTGGTTGGGGAGGTGGGACAGCTCGCGGTGGGCGCCGGAAAATTTCCCTTATTTTTAAATCCAAAACTTGACAGGTATGGTCTAGGCGCAGGTCCTCCATCTGATCTGGATACAGCCTGGATCCGGCTGACTACATCATGCGTTGTGGTCGTGTCTAGGCGCAGGTCCTCCATCTGATCTGGATACAGCCTGGATCCGGCTGACTACATCATGCGTTGTGGTCGTGTCTTGGCGCAGGTCCACCATCTGATCTGGATACGGCCCGGATCCGGCTGACTACATCATGCGTTGTGGTCGTGTCTAGGCGCAGGTCCACCATCTGATCTGGATACGGCCTGGATCCGGCTGACTACATCATGCGTTGTGGTCGTGTCTAGGCGCAGGTCCACCATCTGATCTGGATACGGCCTGGATCCGGCTGACTACATCATGCGTTGTGGTCGTGTCTAGGCGCAGGTCCTCCCTCTGATCTGGATACGGCCCGGATCCGGCTGACTACATCATGCGTTGTGGTCGTGTCTAGGCGCAGGTCCTCCATCTGATCTGGATACGGCCCGGATCCGGCTGACTACATCATGCGTTGTGGTCGTGTCTAGGCGCAGGTCCACCATCTGATCTGGATACGGCCTGGATCCGGCTGACTACATCATGCGTTGTGGTCGTGTCTAGGTGCAGGTCCTCCATCTGATCTGGATACGGCCCGGATCCGGCTGACTACATCATGCGTTGTGGTCGTGTCTTGGCGCAGGTCCTCCATCTGATCTGGATACGGCCCGTATCCGGCTGACTACATCATGCGTTGTGGTCGTGTCTAGGCGCAGGTCCTCCATCTGATCTGGATACAGCCTGGATCCGGCTGACTACATCATGTGTTGTGGTCGTGTCTAGGCGCAGGTCCTCCATCTGATCTGGATACGGCCCGTATCCGGCTGACTACATCATGCGTTGTGGTCGTGTCTAGGCGCAGGTCCTCCATCTGATCTGGATACGGCCCGGATCCGGCTGACTACATCATGCGTTGTGGTCGTGTCTAGGCGCAGGTCCTCCATCTGATCTGGATACAGCCCGGATCCGGCTGACTACATCATGCTTTGTGGTCGTGTCTAGGCGCAGGTCCTCCATCTGATCTGGATACAGCCTGGATCCGGCTGACTACATCTTGCTTTGTGGTCGTGTCTAGGCGCAGGTCCTCCATCTGATCTGGATACGGCCCGGATCCGGCTGACTACATCATGCGTTGTGGTCGTGTCTAGGCGCAGGTCCTCCATCTGATCTGGATACGGCCCGGATCCGGCTGACTACATCATGCGTTGTGGTCGTGTCTAGGCGCAGGTCCTCCATCTGATCTGGATACGGCCTGGATCCGGCTGACTACATCATGCGTTGTGGTCGTGTCTAGGCGCAGGTCCTCCATCTGATCTGGATACGGCCCGGATCCGGCTGACTACATCATGCGTTGTGGTCGTGTCTAGGCGCAGGTCCTCCATCTGATCTGGATACGGCCCGTATCCGGCTGACTACATCATGTGTTGTGGTCGTGTCTAGGCGCAGGTCCTCCATCTGATCTGGATACGACCCGTATCCGGCTGACTACATCATGCCTTGTGGTCGTGTCAAGGTGCACGTCCACCATCTGATCTGGATACGGCCTGGATCCGGCTGACTACATCATGTGTTGTGGTCGTGTCTAGGCGCAGGTCCTCCATCTGATCTGGATACGGCCCGGATCCGGCTGACTACATCATGCGTTGTGGTCGTGTCTTGGCGCAGGTCCTCCAGCTGATCTGGGTACAGCCTGGATCCGGCTGACTACATCATGCGTTGTGGTCGTGTCTTGGCGCAGGTCCTCCATCTGATCTGGGTACAGCCTGGATCCGGCTGACTACATCATGCGTTGTGGTCGTGTCTAGGCGCAGGTCCTCCATCTGATCTGGATACGGCCTGGATCTGGCTGACTACATCATGCTTTGTGGTCGTGTCTAGGCGCAGGTCCTCCATCTTATCTGGATACAGCCCGGATCCGGCTGACTACATCATGCGTTGTGGTCGTGTCTAGGCACAGGTCCTCTATCTGATCTGGATACGGCCTGGATCTTGCTGACTACATCATGCGTTGTGGTCGTGTCTAGGCGCAGGTCCTCCATCTTATCTGGATACGGCCCGGATCCGGCTGACTACATCATGCGTTGTGGTCGTGTCTAGGCACAGGTCCTCTATCTGATCTGGATACGGCCTGGATCTTGCTGAGATGGAGGACCTGTGCCTAGACACGACCACAACGCATGATGTAGTCAGCCGGATCCAGGCCGTATCCAGATCAGATAGAGGACCTGTGCCTAGACACGACCACAACGCATGATGTAGTCAGCCGGATCCAGGCCGTATCCAGATCAGATAGAGGACCTGTGCCTAGACACAACCACAACGCATGATGTAGTCAGCCGGATCCGGGCCGTATCCAGATAAGATGGAGGACCTGCGCTTGATAAGATGGAGGACCTGCGCCAGATAAGATGGAGGACCTGCGCAGATCAGATAGAGGCACAGGTCCTCTATCTGATCTGGATACGGCCTGGATCTTGCTGACTACATCATGCGTTGTGGTCGTGTCTAGGCGCAGGTCCTCCATCTTATCTGGATACGGCCCGGATCCGGCTGACTACATCATGCGTTGTGGTCGTGTCTAGGCACAGGTCCTCTATCTGATCTGGATACGGCCTGGATCTTGCTGAGATGGAGGACCTGTGCCTAGACACGACCACAACGCATGATGTAGTCAGCCGGATCCAGGCCGTATCCAGATCAGATAGAGGACCTGTGCCTAGACACGACCACAACGCATGATGTAGTCAGCCGGATCCAGGCCGTATCCAGATCAGATAGAGGACCTGTGCCTAGACACAACCACAACGCATGATGTAGTCAGCCGGATCCGGGCCGTATCCAGATAAGATGGAGGACCTGCGCTTGATAAGATGGAGGACCTGCGCCAGATAAGATGGAGGACCTGCGCAGATCAGATAGAGGCACAGGTCCTCTATCTGATCTGGATACGGCCTGGATCTTGCTGACTACATCATGCGTTGTGGTCGTGTCTAGGTGCAGGTCCTCCATCTGATCTGGATACGGCCTGGATCCGGCTGACTACATCATGCGTTGTGGTCGTGTCTAGGCGCAGGTCCACCATCTGATCTGGATACGGCCCGTATCCGGCTGACTACATCATGCGTTGTGGTCGTGTCTAGGCGCAGGTCCACCATCTGATCTGGATACGGCCCGTATCCGGCTGACTACATCATGCATTGTGGTTGTGTCTAGGCGCAGGTCCTCCATCTGATCTGGATACGGCCCGTATCCGGCTGACTACATCATGCGTTGTGGTCGTGTGTAGGTGCAGGTCCTCCATCTGATCTGGATACAGCCCGGATCCGGCTGACTGCATCATGTGTTGTGGTCGTGTATAGGCGCAGGTCCTCCATCTGATCTGGATACGGCCCGTATCCGGCTGACTGCATCATGTGTTGTGGTCGTGTCTAGGCGCAGGTCCTCCATCTGATCTGGATACGGCCCGTATCCGGCTGACTACATCATGCGTTGTGGTCGTGTCTAGGCGCAGGTCCTCCATCTGATCTGGATACGGCCTGGATCCGCCTGACTACATCATGCGTTGTGGTTGTGTCTAGGCGCAGGTCCTCCATCTGATCTGGATACGGCCTGGATCCGGCTGACTACATCATGCGTTGTGGTTGTGTCTAGGCGCAGGTCCTCCATCTGATCTGGATACGGCCTGGATCTTGCTGACTACAGTAAACCTTGGGATAAAGCATGTTTCGTAATTTAGATATATTTTTAAGATGGAAGAATGCGGTTTTACATATGCTAGAAACGTGGCTTTCAAATTAAATATTGGTATCAAAGATGGATGCATCAAGGGTTTAGCAGACTCTTTAGGTGTTGAAACAGAATTTATTTTTTCTTTTAGTTTTTTGATGTTCATCTTCGGTGCGGAGTTCTGACTCTGTCTGTCTCTCTCTCTCTCTCTCTCTCTCTCTGTGTGTGTCTCTCTCTGTCTCTCTCTCTCTCTCTCTCTCTCTCTCTCTCTCTCTCTCTCTCTCTCTCTCTCTCTCTCTCTCTCTCTCTCTCTCTCTCTCTCTCTCTCTCTCTCCTCTTCTAATGTGTGTCTGCTGCCCAGTGAAGGGTCTTTCCTTCTTTTGTATGAAACTCCTTGGTGATCTCCTCAAATTCCCAAACATTGTCTTATCTCCTTAGAGCCATTGAGAAATGTGGCACTCGACTTCCTCTGAGTGTCTCTTTTCATAGCAGTCGGACATTGTTTGTGTCTCCCCTGTTTGTTGATCTTGTGATATTTCACTTTCACGGTCCTGCAGAAACACGGTCCGGCATTTGCTGTGTGTGTGTGTGTGTGTGTGTGTCGTGAGGTGTGTGTGTGTCGTGAGAGAGAGAGTGTGTGTGTGTGTGTGTGTGAGAGAGAGAGTGTGTGTGTGTGTGTGTGTGCGTGTGTGAGAGAGAGAGAGTGTGTATGTGTGTGTGTGTGAGAGAGAGTGTGTGTGTGTGTGAGAGAGAGAGAGAGTGTGTGTATGTGTGTGTGTGTGTGTGTGTGAGAGAGAGAGAGAGAGAGAGAGAGAGAGAGAGAGAGAGAGAGAGAGAGAGAGAGAGAGAGAGAGAGTGTGTGTATGTGTGTGTGTGTGTGGGGTGGGGTGCTGCTGAAAGAACCCTAGAGAAGGAAGCAGTCCAGAATGCTCAGAAGTGCTGACAGGGTTTTTTGACTGCTCCACACACACACACACACACACACAAACACCACACAGTCTCTCTCTCTTTCTCTCTCTCACACACACACACACACACAGTCTCTCTCCAAACACGTCTGCCTATCAGAGGGAAGCGGCCCTCTTCCACTTCCTTCCTGTACATGCCCCCCTCTGAAGCTCCCATGGCCCCGCGCGCACACACACACACACACATCAGCATGTCTCCAGCGGGACGGGCCGCGCACACACACATCAGAGCTCAGTGTCCCCGGGGACGGCGTTTCAACAGATCAGTTTCAGTGTTTCTTCATCCACATTGCAGGATTGCAGATTTAAGTGTGTCATGAATCTCTGTCACGGATTGGCCAGATCTGCCTGTGATTGTTGACCTCTGAACCCTAACCCTTCCTGCTCACAGGCTGTGGGGTCACGAGCAGCAGACAGTAGTTACACACGTACATGTGCGCTTCACAAAAATCTTCATGTTAAAAGAACACCTGATGGGTGAAGCTACACGATGTTTGCTGTGATTTAATGTGTTAGTGACACCTGTAGGATAAACAGTGGCTCTGCATAGTCCGCTTAGATTAAGCTTCGGGCGGCTTGTTTATAACTGAAGTGCTGATGATGTGTTTGGTCATGTATGATGATATGCTGTTTGTGCTGCAGAGAGTGAGCGTCTGCAGCAGGACCTGCTGAAAGTGGAGCAGCTGGAGAGTAAGGTGAGCTCAGACCTGCAGACTCTGAGAGATCAGCTGGAGCTCATGAAGCGAGAGCTGCACACGTACCGGGACCTGCAGGCCCTCACCGCGGCCGGAGAGCAGCGCAAGAAGGTACCGGCGCACCGCACACACGAGGAACTGCTGATCACTGCGCACCGAAGCTCTTTGTGTTGAGCTGTCAAATCGTCAGTCTTGTACGAAATGTATGAATGCTTTGTGAGACTCAGGCCCCATCCACACTACTGCGTTTTAGTTTACAAACGGATAATTAAAACGAATACGATCTCCGTCCACACCAGCGTTTTAGCTGCGCATTAGAATTGATCTCCGTCCACATTAAAACGACTGAAAACGCGGATCATGTGACCATTCACCAACACTGGGCACGCGCGTGCCGGTGTAAACACAACTTCATTGATAAAATTATCCCACCATGCTCTGGGTTAACCCCAAACCGACGCTCATGTACAGTCAACGCCGCCGCTGCACACGGGAATCGTCACAGATCGCTGGAATAATAGCTTGACTCCGACGCATGTAGGCCGTTAGCGTTGTAATGCAGAATTTACTTGTACAACAGCTGCTAGCAAAGCTATACGCCATGACTGATGACACCCAATCATAGAGCCGAGCGTGAGCCTCTACTACGCCATCGTTTCTTAAGTCCTCCGTTTTGACCCGTCCACACTAAAACGCCCTCCGGAGATTCAAAACGAAAAACGGATCGGCAGCGTTTCTAAACTTCTCCGTTTTGGGTCTCCGTTTTTGCCGTTTAAGTGTGGACGGGAGGTGCAAACGTAGCAAAAGGTCTCCGTTTTTAAACGAAAACGCAGTAGTGTGGACGGGGCCTAAATCAGATCCGTCGGATCCTCTACTCTAACACTCAAATATCAGCACAGATGCAAACCGTCACAAAATTAATGAACCTCTTTGGGAAAATATGCAACATTTGTTTGTCAGTGTAAAGGTGGATATAGTTAATAAATATGCGGTGGTTATATCACATTAGGCAGTTTATGCTGCCTATATTAATATTATTAGGCTTATGGTGAATGTGGTGCCATTGTGTCCCATCAGAGGCTGCAGGAGGATCGGGTGACGCTCACTCAGAGGAAGGACACGATCAGGAAGACGATACACAACATGAGCGAGGAGTACGAGTCTCTTAAACAGCAGTTGCAGGAGAACGAGACGCATGTGGAGGTGAGAAGCCTCTCGGGAACACAGTGTTCAGCTTCTGCGCCGCTCGAAGGCTGGGTCTCATGAGGGTTCTGCTAACGGAGATGGCTATACACACACATCATAAACACAGGGAATGCCCTCTCTTCACCGTCTCCCATAATGCACTTTAATAGCAAGGGTTTCCTCTTTTTGAACTCTTTAGGCAAGTCACCTTTATTTATTTATATAGTGCTTTATACAGGGTTCCTACGCAGTTAGGAAAAAGAAAGAGTATGGAAAACTATTTGCATTTCCAGACCATTGCCCCTGTTTAGTTTTCTATAATAGAAAATCTAATGAATTTAAAAGAATTGAATGAAAATAGATTTATCATACAAGTGTGTTTTCATGGCAGTTGTTTAGCGATTCTTTAGTGATTGTCAAACACAACTGAATGATTGTGGCAGGTTATACGCGTGTTTGGGTTCTTCTCATGATATGCTTAGCACCGTATTACAGAGCCTCTAAAAGGACCTTTGCAAAAATGAAAAAATATACAGACTTTCGTGTGCGCACGAGAAACTATTAAACTTAGCATAGACTATATTGTGCCATCGGACATTAGGCCTTGATATTAGAGGTTCCCTTAGGAAAGCCAAATCTTGAGCAAATAGGCCTAGATTTCTATTAATTCATGTTCGTCAATGCTCTCTTTTTCTTCATAGTAAGACAGGGACACACAAAGGACATAGGCTATGGTATTTATAAAACTAGAAATTGTAATGCGTAAGCATGCAAAAAATTCACGAGTTCACGTACATGAAATCAAATATAGTAATTTATGCGATATAGTAATTCATCCCCCCTTTGACTGGGATAGAACAGCAGCCGAGAGTGAGGTGGTGGGGGGGTGGAGGGGTGCTGGGAAACTGTCACGGGACAGAGGGATACCGGCTCCGCTTGTGCTGATTGGTTGAGGACCTGAACGTGCTCCTCCTGAAACTTTGTTACATATAACTTCATGATGTAAAAAGTTTCTTGTGTGCATGCAGAAGTCTGTATACACTACTGTATATGTCACTCCTTGTGCATACAAAAATCTTTACAATTAATGAATTTGGGGTGAAAATACTAACGTGCCTAAGACTTTTGCACAGTAGTGTATATACAGACTTTTGCACAGTAGTGTATATACAGACTTTTGCACAGTAGTGTATATACAGACTTTTGCACAGTAGTGTATATACAGACTTTTGCACAGTAGTGTATATACAGACTTTTGCATTGCATGCACACCAGAAATTACCATTTCTAGTTTTATATATACTATAACCTATGTCTACTGACACTACAGCTAAATATATAAATAACTGGCTTAAAAACATTTTTTGGGGGGCTGAAAATGGAGGTCTCCTACAAAAAAACGCTTTCATTTTCTCATAATGTACATTGCACATCACTACATATTTCAATGATTCTCAAACGCAGGTCCGATGATCTCTTTAAATCCCTCCTCGCGAGCCTACTCTGCTGTGATTGGCCAGACAGACCAGTCTGCTATGATTGGCCAGACAGACCAGTCTGCTGTGATTGGCCAGACAGACCAGTCTGCTATGATTGGCCAGACAGACCAGTCTGCTGTGATTGGCCAGACAGACCAGTCTGCTGTGATTGGCCAGACAGAGCAGTCTGCTGTGATTGGCCAGACAGACCAGTCTGCTGTGATTGGCCAGACAGCCAAGTATGTTGTGATTGGCCAGACAGACCAGTCTGCTGTGATTGGCCAGACAGACCAGTCTGCTGTGATTGGCCAGACAGACCAGTCTGCTGTGATTGGCCAGACAGACCAGTCTGCTGTGATTGGCCAGACAGCCAAGTATGTTGTGATTGGCCAGACAGACCAGTCTGCTGGGATTGGCCAGACAGAGCAGTCTGCTGTGATTGGCCAGACAGCCAAGTATGTTGTGATTGGCCAGACAGACCATTCTGCTGTGATTGGCCAGACAAACCAGTCTGCTATGATTGGCCAGACAGACCAGTCTGCTGTGATTGGCCAGACAGCCAAGTATGTTGTGATTGGCCAGACAGACCTGTCTGCTGTGATTGGCCAGACAGCCAAGTATGTTGTGATTGGCCAGACAGACCAGTCTGCTGGGATTGGCCAGACAAACCAGTCTGCTATGATTGGCCAGACAGACCAGTCTGCTGTGATTGGCCAGACAGACCAGTCTGCCGTGATTGGCCAGACAGCCAAGTATGTTGTGATTGGCCAGACAGACCAGTCTGCTGTGATTGGCCAGACAGAGCAGTCTGCTGTGATTGGCCAGACAGACCAGTCTGCTGTGATTGGTCAGACAGACCAGTCTGCTGTGATTGGCCAGACAGCCAAGTATGTTGTGATTGGCCAGACAGACCAGTCTGCTGTGATTGGCCAGACAGACCAGTCTGCTGTGATTGGCCAGACAGAGCAGTCTGCTGTGATTGGCCAGACAGACCAGTCTGCTGTGATTGGTCAGACAGACCAGTCTGCTGTGATTGGCCAGACAGCCAAGTATGTTGTGATTGGCCAGACAGACCAGTCTGCTGTGATTGGCCAGACAAACCAGTCTGCTATGATTGGCCAGACAGACCAGTCTGCTGTGATTGGCCAGACAGAGCAGTCTGCTGTGATTGGCCAGACAGACCAGTCTGCTGTGATTGGCCAGACAGCCAAGTATGTTGTGATTGGCCAGACAGACCAGTCTGCTGTGATTGGCCAGACAGAGCAGTCTGCTGTGATTGGCCAGACAGACCAGTCTGCTGTGATTGGCCAGACAGCCAAGTATGTTGTGATTGGCCAGACAGAGCAGTCTGCTGTGATTGGCCAGACAGACCAGTCTGCTGTGATTGGCCAGACAGACCAGTCTGCTGTGATTGGCCAGACAGACCAGTCTGCTGTGATTGGCCAGACAGCCAAGTATGTTGTGATTGGCCAGACAGACCAGTCTGCTGTGATTGGCCAGACAGACCAGTCTGCTGTGATTGGCCAGACAGCCAAGTATGTTGTGATTGGCCAGACAGAGCAGTCTGCTGTGATTGGTCTACCACTTACAGTGCTTGTCGGAAGCTAAATGCCCATATTACGCCCTATAGCAATTGTACACACTGTAAAGACAGTAACAATGTTGTCGATATAACCGTATCAATCCAAGCTCGAGTCCGATGATGAAACATTGGAAGAACTAGTTATTCAACCCGAAGCTCCATCGCAAGCACGGCTTGAGCAGGACGTTTCTCAGTGATACGCTAGAAGACCCAGTAGGAAATATATACATCAATAAATAATCATACTTACTGATAAAGTGGGTGCCGCCTCATCTTTAATGGACGTGGAGCGTTTTGTAAACCTCATTTAGACTTCATGGAGATTTGAGAAGCATTCGTCAAAAGGTTATACTGCTGTTGTTTCGCTGTGGTCATTTTAACCAGACTCTTCACATCCTCGTCCTTTGGAAGTGTTTACAAATTGAAAATTTGCATTTGCAGAGTAGAAAACAGCGTCTTCTCGACATACACAACACGAAGTGAGGGCGGGTCAAGTTGTTCGCGGGTGGACAACGTAGAACATAGGAGGGCGTTAGGCAAATGTGTTACCCAGCGCCGTGTAGCCGTCACCGAAGTGGGATTCAAATTCCTGATGACTCGTTTAGGCTGTCGATTCTTTCTTTTGAGAAACAATAACTTTTTTTAGCGCATGCTTTTTCGTCTTCAGACCTTTGTAGAAAGCTGCATTACACATTGCATGAAAGGGAATATTCGAAAAAGCATAATCTACAGAGGTTTGGAAATTTGAGTCTGGAAAAGTATGGAATTTTGAAATGTAAAATGTGTAGGAACTCTGTTTATACAACACAGGTTGGGTTAGTGCAGGTCATGGGTAAACCTCGAGATCAGAGTCACCCCTATTCCTCTCACAGTGACAGTAACCATGTTTACATGCTGTCAAGAAAACGGCTTATCACAAGGGTTTTGGAGAAATAATTTGGAGCAGCATTATGAAATGTCATGTAAATGCAATTTTCCTTATTTAATCATTAAATATGGGATGCTCCCATCATTTATAGGATCCCTGTCATGAATCAGACTGGCTCGGTTCTCAAGGATGGAGAACTTCTGTTCACTGCAGCTTTAATTACATTCGAATGCTCATGCTTTTACCCAAGACTCTCTGGCACTGATAAATCTTCTACACAAAATAAATACAAAATATTGGTTGATCTAATTTCATGGTATAATTAAAACCATTGTTATATGTATCATCATATCTCCCAGCTTTAAAAATGCTGTTAAAGCATTAAGTCAAGTGCATTTTTATTTTTATAGCACTTTTCACAATGCACATTGTTTCAAAGCAGCTTCACATAAGGCTTTATAAGGCATTATATACATAACAGTATGACTGTGTAAAGCTGCTTTGAAACTGTGTCAAGTCAAACCTTTATTTCTACAGCGCTTTATACAATACAGATTGTTCCAAAATAGCTTTACAGAGATAACAGGCAGAAAATGGCTTTCGAACTCAAGTCAGTTCAGTGTTGATTCAGTTCTGTTGTAAAGATCATCAGTTATTAAATTAGTTCATTTCCTCTATAAAGCAGATTTGGAGAACACAGTGATGTCATCATCAGCTCAGTTCAGTTCTCGTACAGCAGCGTCAGTGCGGCCAGATCAATAACACTGTTGGATATTAAGCGCTATAAAGATACAGTTGAGTTGGGTTGGGTTGGGTTGAGTTTATTTGGGTTGGGTTGGGTTGGGTTGGGTTGGGTTGAGTTGAGTTGAGTTGAGTTGAGTTGAGTTGAGTTGAGTTGAGTTGAGTTAAGTTAAGTTAAGTTGAGTTAAGTTGAGTTGGGTTGAGTTTAATTGGGTTGGGTTGGGTTGGGTTGGGTTGGGTTGGGTTGAGTTTAATTGGGTTGGGTTGAGTTAAGTTGAGTTAAGTTGAGTTGAGTTGAGTTGGGTTGAGTTTAATTGGGTTGGGTTGGGTTGGGTTAAGTTAAGTTAAGTTAAGTTGAGTTGAGTTGAGTTGAGTTGAGTTGGGTTGAGTTTAATTGGGTTGGGTTGAGTTGAGTTGAGTTGAGTTGAGTTGAGTTGAGTTTAATTGGGTTGGGTTGAGTTGAGTTGAGTTGAGTTGAGGTCCAGAGCAGAAAGAGATGCTCGCTGATGGGTTAAGAGCACAACACTCACATATGCGTGTAAACAGGAACCACGCTTTCTGGGGTTGTGTTTTTGGATTTGATGTATTGCTCTCTAATGTGACTGTTCACTTTGCAGCTCACCAATATGGAGAGGAAATGGCAACATCTGGAGCAGAACAACTTTGTGATGAAAGAATGTATCCTTTTATAATGTGTGTTTTTCTAGGAGAAGTTCTCATCAGAAGTGTAGACACAGGTGACTTGTAACGTCTCATGATCCCTAACTCTATTATACAGTCATCGCCTCGAAAGCTGTCGAGAGCGATTACCGGCCAGTGGTGAAGACTGTCAACAAACATCTGCAGGAGTACAACAAGATTCTGGTGGATACCCTACAGGGGACGAGAAACTGACTTCTGTTGAAGAGGACCCTGCGTTCGGCATTCTGAAGATTACTGTGTTTGATTATAGTGTGTAATTCATCTGATTGTTTTTCTACAGTAAAAAACTGCTTTTAATCGTCTTGTTCATTGTGAGCATCACTGCACCAACTGTGTGTGTGTGTGTGAGAGAGAGTGCATGTGAGTGTGTGCGTTTGAGTGTGAGTGTGATAGTGTATACAGCTTTAACCTACATTGTGGGGTCCAGTTGCCTCTATGAAGAAAACAGATTAATAAACATGCTAAATAATGTTTTAATTAGTATGTAAAAATGCAAAAAGCTTTCTGTAAGGGTTAAGAGGAGGGGGAAGAACATATTAACTTGGTATAAAAACAGTAGAAGCCAATGGAAAATCCCCACTAAGATACAAAAACAAACCTGTATGTTGAGCACGGATAAATGAAGAAAGAGAAGCTCTAACGATGTTTGTTAGGTATTAATATGATCATGGGTTACCATTTCCCCGCCATTGATCAAATTTGCCATAATTTCTGACAACGCTTCCCC
This sequence comes from Rhinichthys klamathensis goyatoka, assembly GCF_029890125.1. Taxonomy (NCBI): domain Eukaryota; kingdom Metazoa; phylum Chordata; class Actinopteri; order Cypriniformes; family Leuciscidae; genus Rhinichthys; species Rhinichthys klamathensis. Next base: position 106,925 of record NW_026607132.1, on the reverse strand, counting down.
AGCATTGATGGAAATTTCCTGCAATCCATGTTTTCACTGTTATAGAGTAGAGGGCGCTGTTACGCATCTCGGGATCTAAACAGGTGAAGCAGAAACAAGCGAGAGAAGCATTGCTGGCGCTCATGTGAAATAACGCGATCATCAAACATTCAACAGCATATAAATGAAATTCGTCTAACGTTACTTAATGAAATTTCGATCCCATGAAGAGGAACATTTGTGAAGCTTTAGGGGTGATGATGGACTCTACTGCATCTATCGTTCTGAATCCTATCAAGACAACGTCTTTGACAAAAATACGATTTTAGAGAAATTGATCAAAAATGCTGGCGGTGGCTGGCAACTTTTTTTTTAATGGCGGGGAAAGAGTTAAAAGCTGAGCGATGTTGGAATAGTGTGAATGTTTCTGAAAGAAAAGCATGTAAGAACTGGGGGGTTGTATTATTGAAAGTCCCAGTGTGTGTTATTATACAAGTACAGTCAAATATCAGAGCTGCCAACTCTCACGCTTTGGCCGTGAGACACACGCATTTGATTGGTTTCACACGCTCTCACGCCACACCCCCGATTTCTCACGCTGAAGTGTCAACCTGGGGTGCGTTTCCCGAAAGCATCGTTAGCCAACTATGGTCGCAAGTTCCGTCGTTACCAATAGAGTTCAATGGTATTTGCGACCAACTTGCGACCATAGTTGGCTAACGATGCTTTCGGGAAACGCACCCCTGGTCGGTCAAATGCCTGGAAGATGAGTTTATCTATATATCTACCTGTTGAGCCGTCTCGTGATCGACTAGTTATGCCGAAAATTAGTTAAAATCTCCCGGAATCTAGAGCGAGCGCGCACGCGAGACAGAGATTATGGTCTAAACTGCGTAGCGCGCGCACAGGGGGGGGATGAAGTCTTGAAGTCTTGCCCCCCTCCCCCCGTTGGAGAATGTCGTCGTCACCACCCACCCCCCACCCCATCCCCCGCCGTCGGAAAAGTCTCACGCCAAGCTAAACTCAAAAGTTGGCAGCTCTGAAATATATATATATATATATATACCACTGTCTAGTTCAGAACCAGGACCCCCATCACTGCACCGCCTTCATTATCCGATGTCTTCGATAAGAAGGGATCCAGAATGTTCCTCCAGGACAGGTTTGAGAAGCACTGGTCTAGTTGATTCAGACTGCAGTTTTACCCAGTTTACAGCCATCATCAAATGTGAACCATTTATTATGGTCTACAGCGGCGTCTGTGCTGCCCTAGTCTGAGCCCATTCTGGTCTGGTCTGGTCCGGTCCGGTCTGGTCTGTTCTGGTCTGGCTCAGAGCTCGTTCTGGTCTGGTCCGGTCTGGTCTGGTCTGGTCTGATCTGATCTGGCTCAGACCTCGTTCTGGTCTGGTCAGTTCTGGGTCTGAGCCCGGTCTGGTCCGGTCCGGTCTGGTCTGTTCTGGCTCAGAGGTCGTTCTGGTCTGGTCAGTTCTGGGTCTGAGCCCGGTCTGGTCTGGTCTGGTCTGGTCTGGTCTGGTCTGGTCTGGTCCGGTCCGGTCTGTTCTGGTCTGGCTCAGAGCTCGTTCTGGTCTGGTCAGTTCTGGGTCTGCTGGTCTGGTCTGGTCCAGTCTGGTCTGTTCTGGTCTGGCTCAGAGCTCGTTCTGGTCTGGTCAGTTCTGGGTCTGCTGGTCTGGTCTGGTCCGGTCTGGTCTGGTCTGTTCTGGTCTGGCTCAGAGCTCGTTCTGGTCTGGTCTGGTCTGGTCCGGTTCGGTCCGGTCTGGTCTGTTCTGGTCTGGCTCAGAGCTCATTCTGGTCTGGTCAGTTCTGGGTCTGAGCCCGGTCTAGTCTGGTCTGGTCCGGTCCGGTCCGGTCTGTTCTGGTCTGGCTCAGAGCTCGTTCTGGTCTGGTCAGTTCTGGGTCTGAGCCCGGTCTGGTCTGGTCTGGTCTGGTCTGGTCTGGTCTGGTCCGGTCTGGTCTGGTCTGTTCTGGCTCAGAGCTCGTTCTGGTCTGGTCTGGTCTGGTCCGGTTCGGTCCGGTCTGGTCTGTTCTGGTCTGGCTCAGAGGTCGTTCTGGTCTGGTCAGTTCTGGGTCTGAGCCCGGTCTGGTCTGGTCTGGTCCGGTCCGGTCCGGTCTGTTCTGGTCTGGCTCAGAGCTCGTTCTGGTCTGGTCAGTTCTGGGTCTGCTGGTCTGGTCTGGTCCAGTCTGGTCTGTTCTGGTCTGGCTCAGAGCTCGTTCTGGTCTGGTCAGTTCTGGGTCTGCTGGTCTGGTCTGGTCCGGTCTGGTCTGGTCTGTTCTGGTCTGGCTCAGAGCTCGTTCTGGTCTGGTCTGGTCTGGTCCGGTTCGGTCCGGTCTGGTCTGTTCTGGTCTGGCTCAGAGCTCGTTCTGGTCTGGTCAGTTCTGGGTCTGAGCCCGGTTTGGTCTGGTCTGGTCTGGTCCTGTCCGGTCTGGTCTGGTCTGGTCCGGTCTGGTCTGTTCTGTTCTGTTCTGGTCTGGCTCAGAGCTCGTTCTGGTCTGGTCAGTTCTGGGTCTGAGCCCGGTTTGGTCTGGTCTGGTCTGGTCCTGTCCGGTCTGGTCTGATCTGGCTCAGAGCTCGTTCTGGGCTGCGTTTCCCGAAAGCATCGTTGGCCAACTATGGTCGCAAGTTCCGTCGTTACCAATAGTTCCGTGTTCAATGTTCCGTGTTCAATGGAAATTGCGATCATAGTTGGATAACGATGCTTTCTGGAAACGCACTCCTGGTCGGAACATTTTTTTTTTACATGGACTGCGTTAGTTGAAACTGAGAAGGGTCATAGCACTTGCATATTGTTGTCCTACTGTTAGTTTCACTGCTTCTACTGTTCTCATTAGTAAGTCGCTTTGGATAAAAGCGTCTGCTAAATGAATAAATGTAAATGGTCTGGTCTGAGCCCGTTCTGGTCTGGTCAGTTCTGGGTCTAAGCCCGGTCTGTTCTGGTCTGGTCCGGTCTGTTCTGGTCTGGTCCGGTCCGTTCAGGTCTGAGCCCGTTCTGGGTCTAAGCCCGGTCTGGTCAGTTCTGGTCTGAGCCCGGTCTGGTCAGTTCTGGTCTGGTCAGTTCTGGTCTGGTCTGGTCCGGTCTGGTGTGGTCTGGCTCAGAACTCGTTCTGGTCTGGTCTGAGCCGGTCTGGTCAGTTCTGGGTCTGAGCCCGGTCTGGTCCGGTCCGGTCTGGTCTGTTCTGGCTCAGAGGTCGTTCTGGTCTGGTCAGTTCTGGGTCTGAGCCCGGTCTGGTCTGGTCTGGTCTGGTCCGGTCCGGTCTGTTCTGGTCTGGCTCAGAGCTCGTTCTGGTCTGGTCAGTTCTGGGTCTGCTGGTCTGGTCTGGTCCAGTCTGGTCTGTTCTGGTCTGGCTCAGAGCTCGTTCTGGTCTGGTCAGTTCTGGGTCTGCTGGTCTGGTCTGGTCCGGTCTGGTCTGGTCTGTTCTGGTCTGGCTCAGAGCTCGTTCTGGTCTGGTCTGGTCTGGTCCGGTTCGGTCCGGTCTGGTCTGTTCTGGTCTGGCTCAGAGCTCATTCTGGTCTGGTCAGTTCTGGGTCTGAGCCCGGTCTAGTCTGGTCTGGTCCGGTCCGGTCCGGTCTGTTCTGGTCTGGCTCAGAGCTCGTTCTGGTCTGGTCAGTTCTGGGTCTGAGCCCGGTCTGGTCTGGTCTGGTCTGGTCTGGTCTGGTCTGGTCCGGTCTGGTCTGGTCTGTTCTGGCTCAGAGCTCGTTCTGGTCTGGTCTGGTCTGGTCCGGTTCGGTCCGGTCTGGTCTGTTCTGGTCTGGCTCAGAGGTCGTTCTGGTCTGGTCAGTTCTGGGTCTGAGCCCGGTCTGGTCTGGTCTGGTCCGGTCCGGTCCGGTCTGTTCTGGTCTGGCTCAGAGCTCGTTCTGGTCTGGTCAGTTCTGGGTCTGCTGGTCTGGTCTGGTCCAGTCTGGTCTGTTCTGGTCTGGCTCAGAGCTCGTTCTGGTCTGGTCAGTTCTGGGTCTGCTGGTCTGGTCTGGTCCGGTCTGGTCTGGTCTGTTCTGGTCTGGCTCAGAGCTCGTTCTGGTCTGGTCTGGTCTGGTCCGGTTCGGTCCGGTCTGGACTGTTCTGGTCTGGCTCAGAGCTCGTTCTGGTCTGGTCAGTTCTGGGTCTGAGCCCGGTTTGGTCTGGTCTGGTCTGGTCCTGTCCGGTCTGGTCTGGTCTGGTCCGGTCTGGTCTGTTCTGTTCTGTTCTGGTCTGGCTCAGAGCTCGTTCTGGTCTGGTCAGTTCTGGGTCTGAGCCCGGTTTGGTCTGGTCTGGTCTGGTCCTGTCCGGTCTGGTCTGATCTGGCTCAGAGCTCGTTCTGGGCTGCGTTTCCCGAAAGCATCGTTGGCCAACTATGGTCGCAAGTTCCGTCGTTACCAATAGTTCCGTGTTCAATGTTCCGTGTTCAATGGAAATTGCGATCATAGTTGGATAACGATGCTTTCTGGAAACGCACTCCTGGTCGGAACATTTTTTTTTTACATGGACTGCGTTAGTTGAAACTGAGAAGGGTCATAGCACTTGCATATTGTTGTCCTACTGTTAGTTTCACTGCTTCTACTGTTCTCATTAGTAAGTCGCTTTGGATAAAAGCGTCTGCTAAATGAATAAATGTAAATGGTCTGGTCTGAGCCCGTTCTGGTCTGGTCAGTTCTGGGTCTAAGCCCGGTCTGTTCTGGTCTGGTCCGGTCTGTTCTGGTCTGGTCCGGTCCGTTCAGGTCTGAGCCCGTTCTGGGTCTAAGCCCGGTCTGGTCAGTTCTGGTCTGAGCCCGGTCTGGTCAGTTCTGGTCTGGTCAGTTCTGGTCTGGTCTGGTCCGGTCTGGTGTGGTCTGGCTCAGAACTCGTTCTGGTCTGGTCTGAGCCGGTCTGGTCAGTTCTGGTCTGGTCTGGTCTGGTGTAGTCTGGCTCAGAACTTGTTCTGGTCTGGTCTGAGCCGTTTTGGGTGTGAGGCCTCAGAGAGGAAGTCCTCCCTGCTCCAGTTTCTGACCTCATTCAGCCTGAAGAATCTGCTTTATCCTCATTTATTTCCTCAGTGCTTGCATGTCAGTTTCTAGTTTCCTATCCCTGAACACAGGCTGCTCACTGTTACAGACTGATAAGAGGAATGAGTGCACAGGGGAGTGTGTGATCTGTACAATTAAAACCCTCGCGGAAGTGAAGAGCTGTAACTGCATGTTGATTCACACACACACACACAAAGGAAAAAACCCGAACCTCTTCTCTATACATTCGTTCCTTCAGCTGTTACTGCCTACAGTCAAAGGGCTGTGAGAATATCTTTCCTTCCACATGTGCGTAAGTGGCAAGAGCTTACTACAGCATTAGCCATGCTGTGCCCATGACTGTGCTGGTGGACACTTTAGATGCTATGGAATATCTCTTACATTTTCAAACATTTATTTTACACATCTTGTTATATTCATGTGATATTTTTGAATAAACAATGAGACACTAGATCAGGGAAGGGCAACTGGACCATATCAGTTTAGGATGTTAATTCTCCAACAAGGTGAGGGCGCTACTGCCGATCACCAGAGTAATTAAAGCATAGTAGGATTGTGTGCGCTAATGTCAATGAGCAAAAAGAAAAGAAGAAATTGAGAACGAAAATCGTGTTTTCCAGTCAAGATGGAAAAATCCTGACTGATTATCTTTTTAATGAGTTTAGAAAAAAAATCAGTAATGAAGGATTTTTATTTCATTTTTTAAATTTAAATCGACATTACACCACTGCTCACAAAGAGAAGTATGAAAGATACATCAGTGATGCCCGAATTGCTCTAATCTCCGATTTAAAAGGTAAAATACATCATCAGTAAAACCTTTTTGCCAAATTCATGATGGTGCAAGAATCATCACTAATGCGGTTTCCCTTGTGCTCTGACATTATCAGACGGGGAGATGGTAAAGCAGTGCGATTGAGATGGCTGAAGCTTTTGGAGACGAGAAAGTGGCCAAGAACTTTGAATCTGAATCTGTGTCACGCTGAACAGTGACGGGTCCAGTTTCTGACATTCAATGTGAAGTCCAAGAAAAGCTGAAACATGAAATCCACAATTGCAAACACTTTTCTCTCGCGCTGGATGTCAGTCAGCTTCTGATGTTTGTACGAACGATCACAGAGAACGCTGATGTTCAAGAGGAGCTGTTAAAGTTCTCGCACCACGAAGGAGAGGATATTTGTAAAGCTCTTGAGACTGTGGTGACTGTGAGGCTAAACTGTCTGCTGTTACTGATGGAGCACCAGCAATGCAAGGAACACAATCTGCATTCGTTTCTTCATAAGACTGGTAACTGTCCAGTACTGCACTGCATAGTACATCAGGTTAGTAGGCTTATTTTTTATTTCATGGTAACTTAAATCAAATGTTATGTGACGTGACGTGATTAGTAATCAATTTTCTTTGTTACAGGAGGCCCTGTGTGCAAAGATTCAGCCATGTCATAAATGTAGTGATGAGTCACTAATCTTATTCAAGGAAATAGGGCACTTAAGGTGGGTTAGATCGTACCTATCTGACCGTTACCATTTTCATTTTGTTTAAATGGGTTAAAATCTAAGATGATGTCAGTAAATTGTGGAGTGCCGCAAGGATCTGTGTTCGGCCTTCTGCTATTCTCAGTTTATATGCTGCCACCTGGTAATATTATAAGAAAACATAGAATTAGTTTCCACTGTTATGCCGATGATACTCTTATTATTTTATACTTAATTATATATTTCATCAGGACCAGATTAAATCTCTAAATTATCCAAGTTTACAGAGTGTGTTAAGGATATAAAATATTGGATAACCTGTAATTTTCTTCTATTAAATTCAGATAAGACTGAGGTAGGCTACTACTTATTTGACCATTACTAGCTGTTGTCCTTCATCCTCAATAAACAAGCTACAATTAGTCCAAAATGCAGCCGCTAGAGTTCTTACTAGGTCAAGAAGATATGTAAGGAATAATGTACATCCAGCCGGTTGTTCTCTCAAAACAACCCCTGACAGGGTGATAATGAGTCTTCATCAGCCTGACGGGGAACAACCGGCTGGATGTACATTATCCCGCTTATTACACGGCTTCTTGCCACATAAGTAAATAATTAGACATGAAATATTGAGTTGAAAAATTTTATTAGGTGTTTAAACGCAAATCTTCCGTATCTTATAATCCAACAGTGAACAGAACAATAGTCACAAAATGGCCGCCGCTGTGTTTGTGTGAAAAAAGAGAGAGCGAGTCCACGATACTGGATGGCATAATTAAATAACTGTAAACAAAATATTGATTTGTCTGAGTTTTAATAATTTATTAGCTCACCAAATGCAAAACTTCCACGAAGAATAAACGTTCCTTGCAATGTATAGCCCTGCTGACTTCAGTGACCCGGATGAGCCTGTGTTTCTGCTTTGAGTGGTTGTTATCTGGGAATAATATACCGCTGGAGGGTGCGATTGACCAATCAGAATCAAGTATTTCACAGAGCCGTGTAATAAGATCATATAACACCAATTTTATCATCTCTACACTGGTTACCTATTAAGTTCTGTATCAGTTACAAAAGTATTGCTACTGACCTATAAGGCCCTAAATGGTCTAGCTCCTGTGTATTCAACTGATATTCTATCGCCCTACAATCCATCTCGCTCTTTAAGCTCACAAAACTCTGGGCTTTAGATAGTACCTAGAATATCTAAGTCCACTAAAGGAGGGAGAGCGTTTTCACATTGGGCTCCTAAACTCTGGAATGTTCCTGATAATGTTCGGGGCTCGACTCGCTCTCCCAGTTTAAATTTAGATTACAGACGCATCTCAAGCATTCACATGATTATTACCGTATACTCCAGTTATTTCAGATCAAGTGCACATGATTATTACCATATACTCCAGTTATATCAGATCAAATGCACATGATTATTACTGTATACTCCAGTTATATCAGATCAAATGCACATGATTATTACCGTATACTCCAGTTATATCAGATCAAGTGCACATGATTATTACCGTATACTCCAGTTGTATCAGATCAAATGCACATGATTATTACCGTATACTCCAGTTATATCAGATCAAGTGCACATGATTATTACCGTATACTCCAGTTGTATCAGATCAAATGCACATGATTATTACCGTATACTCCAGTTGTATCAGATCAAATGCACATGATTATTACCGTATACTCCAGTTATATCAGATCAAGTGCACATGATTATTACCGTATACTCCAGTTGTATCAGATCAAATGCACATGATTATTACCGTATACTCCAGTTGTATCAGATCAAATGCACATGATTATTACTGTATACTCCAGTTGTATCAGATCAAATGCACATGATTATTACCGTATACTCCAGTTATATCAGATCAAGTGCACATGATTATTACCGTATACTCCAGTTGTATCAGATCAAATGCACATGATTATTACCGTATACTCCAGTTGTATCAGATCAAATGCACATGATTATTACCGTATACTCCAGTTATATCAGATCAAATGCACATGATTATTACCGTATACTCCAGTCAGATCAAATGCACATGATTATTACCGTATACTCCAGTTATATCAGATCAAATGCACATGATTATTACCGTATACTCCAGTTGTATCACATCAAATGCACATGATTATTACCGTATACTCCAGTTATATCAGATCAAGTGCACATGATTATTACCGTATACTCCAGTTGTATCAGATCAAATGCACATGATTATTACCGTATACTCCAGTTATATCAGATCAAGTGCACATGATTATTACCGTATACTCCAGTTGTATCAGATCAAATGCACATGATTATTACCGTATACTCCAGTTGTATCAGATCAAATGCACATGATTATTACCGTATACTCCAGTTGTATCAGATCAAATGCACATGATTATTACCGTATACTCCAGTTATATCAGATCAAATGCACATGATTATTACCGTATACTCCAGTTGTATCAGATCAAATGCACATGATTATTACCGTATACTCCAGTTATATCAGATCAAATGCACATGATTATTACCGTATACTCCAGTTGTATCAGATCAAATGCACATGATTATTACCGTATACTCCAGTTATATCAGATCAAATGCACATGATTATTACCGTATACTCCAGTTATATCAGATCAAATGCACATGATTATTACCGTATACTCCAGTTATATCAGATCAAATGCACATGATTATCTTTTCTTAATGTGAGTCAGTGAGTGCAAGCAGTGAGCGAGGACCGGTGCACTCGTGACAACTTCTTCTCACCAGCAAAATTTATATTTGAACTGAGATTTGGATGCATACGGTCTGTCCATTCCTTTTTCTTATTTTCTTCTACAGCAGACGAGTGGAAACCCAAGCACAACATCGAAACAATTCATGCGGTTAATATATAATCTAAAAATAAGGCATTGCTGCTATTCTGATGTCAGCCATCGAGATGCCGATAGTGGAGGAGAATAGAAGTAAATTTCATTAAACGTTCAAATAAATCCCAAAGTAAAACAACCATGTGCTGAACAGCGAGACTTGGACGTTTAGTTGGTCGTGAACAAAATCAGCACAATGAAAAAGTGTATGAAATGCCAGATTAGGAGGTATGATTTATTCTCTCAGGAAGGGCTGCTGGTGGAATATCTCTCTTGTCTCAAAGTGGGAGCCTCCCTTCAGGAGCCGCAATTAATGACATGCGATTGTTTAAGCTGTGGCCTTTCCCATCCTCAGCACACAGAGAGGAAACAGGAAAAGGAACTCCAACTCCCTGTGCCTGAACAGAGAGAGGGGTGGAGACGCTGGAGGAAAAGAAAGGGAGAGTTCATTTGAGTCAGGATCGAGGGATGTGTGCGGACGGCAGTTTCTGACAGACACTCGGTCTCTGGGACTGAACGCTCTTCTCTGTGGATGTGCACGAACTGGTCGGCTGTGTCTCGCGGGGACCATGAGTCACATGTCCTCCGTCACGCTGTGTCTGATTGGCTGCTTGCTCACAGGTAACGCTGGGCTTCCTTCACTCTGTCTCTCTGGTTTCTGCTCTATGGGACTCCAGGGGTTTGTGGTTTGTCTGTATTTGTTGTATTGGTGGCTCTGATCATTAAGATGAAACAGATCCCATTTCACAATAGCCGAAACTTCTAATATCATGTTTTCAAAATATGAAAAATTATTTTGCACGAATATTACAGTACACTTTGCCGTAATGAAACTTGTAAATAACAGAAAGTTAGAGAGGTAATATTATGTTTAAATTCAGATTATTGATGTATTGTTTTGGTTAGTGAGATAGTTTAAACATTGACATTTTTATTTTGCCAAACTAGTAGACTAAAAAATTTTGTCTTTTAGTTTTTCATTGTTGAATTTCATTTCATTGTTGAGTGTGTAGGTGTGTGTGTGTGTGTGTGTTGTAACCACCTACAATAACTCTTTGGCTGTTTCTTGCACTACACATGACCCATGTCCAATTATAATAAACAATCTTTTGTGTTGAGTTTCTTTATAAGTTTCTCTATCATGATACTACGGAAATGGAAAGGGGACAGCAATGATTTAATACCTTTCTGGCTCCAGCTTAATTAAATAAATAAGAATAATGTAAGTTTAATGCAGTAATCCCCTTAGCCGTTGACCGGTTCATTCTGAGACTCTGACACCAGATCTTCCTCCACAACCCACTATTACACTGACAAATCTTCAAAATATTCCCATCACCAGTAATGTGAAGTAGTGCAAGAGAGTGAGCCTGACCGACACATGAGACATTTATGACGAACATACTTTGAAAATTGCTGAAAATTGCCCGATTTATGCAGTTTGTTTCAGCTGATTGTGGCAGAGAAAGAAGTAAAACGAAAATGATCAAATAGAATTTGAACTACACGCCATTGCTGCTCAATCCTTAAATATTACACAGTGATGAAGTGCAAGGCATATATATGTAGAATAAAGTCTTCACCTTTATTTATTTAGCTCTTTATACAATACAGATTGTTTCAAAGCAGCTTTACAGAGATAAAAAGGGAAATTATGGATTTCATGTGTTGTTCAGCTGAAGTCAGTTTAGTGTTTAGTCAGTTCTGTTGTACAGATCATCAGTTATTAAATTAGTTCATTTCTTCTATAAAGCAGTTCTGGAGAACACAGTGATGTCATTATCAGCTCAACTCTCGTACAGCAGCGTCAGTGCGTCCAGATCAATAACACTGTTGGATATTAAGTGTCCACAACTAATGAAGAGGCGACAGCAGCGCGAACACAAACATCAGTGACAGAATAGAGTAAAACCCTTGAGAAACCAGACTCTGCCGCTCAGTTCTCCTCTGGCCTGATAAACCAACATGATGTGGTTTAATTCCTGGCTGTATCACTAGTCAAATTGCAGATTTATGTCATTCAGAATATTTTTTCCAGTTCTCTCTGCGTGAAGATTGGTATACAGTACGCCAGCATGTGGTGGGGGAGTCGAAGCTGGCCATCGGGTCTGCGTAGAGGATAAAGTGATGTCAGATGTGAAGAGAGACGCGTACGTTCATGTTCCCTCACTAATCAGTAAAGCAGAACAATATTATCAAGCTAGTGTTGTACTACTACACTCAAAGATAAGAAAGAAGTCATTATTCATCTTGACAGCCTTGTTTGGCTGTTGGTTTAAAAGCCCAACACCCTTTACACTCACACATACTCACAGATTCTTTTCCCGCCCTAATTAGTTCCAGTCTTATTTATAGCCCATCAATCCAGATACAATATCTCAACTGCGCACACAGTGATTTAAGGTGTACAGTAACAGTTTTCAAATCCCTTCTCAAACAGAAATCGATTTCCAACACCATGAGTAACACCGTCACCAGTGCGTTTAGCTGACCTTGCCTTCTGTATGTCTGTAATGTTTTCAACTGTGAATATACAGTAAGTGTGAGAGAAGTGAGAAGGTTTCTCGAGAAACAGGAGCCCAGAGGAAGCTCCAATGAGGCCCGGTCGAGAAAGTGGAAAGTGTGTTTCTGTTTCTGAGTCTTACGTCAGCTGTATTTGTGTCTCTGTCATGGACCAGTAGTTTTATGGCTGTATTTCAAAGTGTTGTAACATACAGTGTTTTATGCGGTCAGAGTTGAATTGCTGAAGTGTTTGAGTCCTGGAGTGTTTCATAGGGCATCATAACACACAGAGAGATTATGCAACAGGAAGTTAGAGTCGGTTTGAGTCTCATAATGTCCATGCCACATAAAACAGGCACATGATCTCCATATTAATGGCATAATGAATTGTTTGCACATTCCCTGAAAAAAATGATTGAGAACTGTTGTTGATGTTGATTAGTTTGATTCAGAATCGCATCAGCTGTGCTACTAAATTAGAAAGAGTTTTATTGACGAAGGAAGATGGCGTCGTGGAGTATACACGTCTTTTGATGAGCTCCCGTAACATTAGTTCAAATATTCGGTCAATTTATATTTTTACTTAGTGAAATCATTCTTGCCAAAAAAGTGGACGAAATGTCAGCGCACATCGACGATCTGGAGATCTGGTGTAATTTGCGTCTCGGTTTGCCTGATGGGACGGAAGGGAGTGATCCGGTCCAGTTCTTTGAGAAGTGGCTTCCCGATTATTTAAAGATGGCAACGAAAGCAGGACGGATGAAGCTTGATCGTGCTCGTCGCTCTTTGGCAGCATTACCAGGTCCTAAGCAACGACCCAGGCCTTCATCATGAAGTCCCGTACCTTTACGGACGTGTGTTGAGCGCAGCTCGTCGTGTCGGCAGGGATCCCGAAGGAGCGCTGACACATGTCCGAGGATTTCATTCTTCAATGATTATTCTGCGATGGTGATGAAGAAACGTAAGGCGTTCGACGATGTCAAGAAGCGACTGCAGAAGATTGAGCTTGAGGATGCCCTGCTGTATCCTGCGACTCTGAGGTTGGCCATCACTGGGACAGGGAAGCGCTTCGCCCCGCCAGAGGATGGGAACTTGATGAAGTTTCGCGGGCAGTTGCGGTGCATGAACAGAGTAACTCGCTGAGTGAAGATTTATCATGTTGCTGAGAGCGTGCTGAGGTTTGGGTGTTCAGAGAAGATGGTGTTTCTTCAGTTGCCTGCAGAAGGGAAGAGTAAGAGTTGTTCTTCCTGCATGTTTGTTTACCATTAAAAATTTCAAACTGTATTAAAGAGAGAGACGGTCGCTATGTTATTATTGAAGGTGTGCTACAGGGTAAAACTATTCTCATACTGAACATGTACTGTACTATCTGACTTTGTTACAAAAGTGTTTCTAGACTTTTTATTTTCAGGTCAGCGGATTTAACAATTGTGGGTGGAGATTTGAATAGTGTAATGAATCCTCGTGTAGATAGGCACCCACACAGCTCTGCATCTCGAACTGTTCTGGGCTGCGTTTCCCAAAAGCTTCGTAAGCCTAAGTTGATCGTAGAGACCATTGGTGGCAATTGTTCTACGATCAACTTAAGCTTACGATGCTTTTGGGAAACCCAGCCCAGATCTCTGCAGAATATTTGTAAAGATCTTGGTTTTGTAGATGTCTGGAGAACTCTTCACCCTGCCGATAAGGAATATACATTTTTTTCTACCTCCTATCACTGTCAGTCGAGATTAGATTCTTTTTTATGCCAAAAACGGATCTGCATTTAGTACTATCTTGTAATATAGAGAGTATTTTACTGTCAGATCATGCCAGTGTCATTTTGGAGCTTCAATTTAGGAATACAGTGGACAGTTCTATACAGTGGAGATTTAATATTGCAACCCTTAAAGATTTCCTTAAAGACCCTTGCATTTACAGTTTACTTTTCTTCGGAATTTAAATCCTTTCTATCTATTAACTCTTTATCCACAGATAACTCATCTCTATTATGGAAAACCTGTACAAAGTACGTGGGAGGGCGGAGCTTGGCTAGCTAATTATCTCATTTACTTCATCTAAAAAACGTCAAAGAATGTTGAATCAAAGAGCCTTGGAGGATTAGTTATTGGTTATGGAAAAAATGTATAATAGATCTCCTTCTGCAGATTTATTAAAAGAGTTACAAGCAATTAGACTGTCGGCTCTAGACTGTCTCCTTACTGTGGATGCAGAGAAGAGAATAAGATACTCAAAACAAAGACTTTATGAGCATGGAGATAAACCTGGGAAATGTTTTAGCATATATAAAATAAAAAAAGTGCAGCATCTCAGTTTATTGCTACTATTGTTGACTCAGATGATAATATTTTCTATGATAATAAGTAGTTTTATATAAATGTATATTCTTCGGAGAAAACGGATGACCATCTCAAACAAACGGTTGACTTTTTTTTCTGAGATTAATATTTCAATAATTTCAGTTACACAAAAAGAATAGACAGGAGGTTACGGATGATATTAATGCTCTAAAGAACAGTAAATCCCCTTGGCCAGATGCGTTTAGCGGAGAGTTCTTTAAGGAGTTTCAAGAGTTGCTTGTAGACCCATTACTTAATATGTTTAACTATTAGTTTGTGATTAAAGAATTACCAAAGACCCTTAGAGAAGCTAATACCTCTCTTATTTTAAAGAAAGATATAAAAAAAGCCCTGATTTATGTTCTTCTTACAGGCCAATTGCATTACTGAATGTAGACCGGAAATTGCTTTCTAAAATTTTAGCAATGCGCCTTGAAAAAAATCTGCCTACGATAATTGGATTTATGCAGGGTAAGAATTGTTCTGATAATATTAGACGCCTTTTAAATGTTATGTATGCCTTTAAAGGGAAATCCATAGATGGGCTAGTGCTGTCTTTGGATGCGGAGAAGGCGTTTGACCGTGTGGAATGGTCCTATCTTTTCTTTGTTTTGGAAAATTTGGTTAAGGTGAAAATGTTGTGCAATGGATCAGAGTGCTGTATACGGACCCACGCTCTGCTGTATGGAGGAAAGGCTGTAGATCTGAGTATGTTCCTCTGCATAGAGGCGCCAGGCAGGGTTGCCCATCACCGTGTTTATTTGCGATTGCTATAGAACCTCTGGCTGAAGCAATCAGATCGGCAACATCTATTTCAGGCTTACAGATGGGACATTTACATCATTAGATTGCGCTTTATGCTGGTGATGTATTGCTTTTTTTTATCTGAGCCTAAGAGGTCAGGTCACGCTCTGATTGAGTTGATTAACTGGTTCAGTACCTTCTCTGGTTATAAAATTAATTTAGCTCAATCTGAAGCAATGCCTTTATGTACACTTATTTCCAAACCTGATATTGTGCCCTGTTTTCCTTAAGTGGTCACCTCTAGGTTTCATCTATTTAGGTATTTCAATCTCTACATCTTTGAAGCAAATGTATGAATCTAATTTTGTTCCTTTATTTGAGAAAATATGGCAGGATTTAGAACACTGGAATTCCTTGCCAGTATCTTTGCTAGATCGGATAGCACTTGTGAAAATTATTGTATTTCCCAAATTATTGTATTTCCCAAATTATTGTATCCTATTCGAATGGTTCCTATACTATTCTCAAATAAGGCATTAAAAGGCATGAATAGCTGGCTGTGGGTTAGTAATGATTCTTCCTCTAATTGTGTTACGATGTGGTTTTGTGTCCCGTCATGTTTAGTGGTTCCCTGTCTTGTCATTAGTTCTCCCAGGTGTTTCTTGTTATCCACGCCCCCTTGTTATCCTGTCTGCTCGTTTGTCTCTGATTATTTAAGCCCTGTGTTTCTGCCCTGTCTTTGTCAGTTATTGAATGCATTTTCGTACCACGAGTGTCTTGCCTGTTCTGAGTTTACCCAAGTCTGTATTATTAAAGTCTACTGCTGCATTTAGATCCGACTACCGCCTTTGCTTCCACGCAATTCGTGACAGAATAACTGACCACCCAGGATCTAGCAGTTACAGAAGAACTCACCGCATCGTGATCCAGCAGCAATGCCTTTCTGGAGTCCAGACGTCCAGATTCTCCGTCTCCGTCAAGAGAATTGCGCCATCGAGGGATATGTCGCAGAATTCCTTGAACTGGCACATCTCGCGCAAATGAGCACCCAGTGCTTGTTGATCTTCTTCCGCGGGGGATTATCGGAACCACTCCGGTCTCTGATGCCCGAACCTGATCCGCACGGGTCTTTAGAGTGGTATATCGACCTGGCCCTGTTGTGGAGCGGCTCTTCGTTTACCGTGGGCGTGGAGAAGCTGCGAGAGCCTGCACTTCACATCAGCCCGGTCGCGCCTGCGCTCCACAAGCCTGCAATTCACGTCTGCCCAGTCGAGCCCGCGCTTCACTTCAGCCCTGCCGAGACCGCGCTCCACAAGCCTGCAATTCACGTCTGTCCAGCCGAACCCGCGCTTCACGTGAGCCAAGTCGAGCCTGCTTTTCACGACATGCCTGAGCTTCTTCCCGCCGAGACCGACATGCCTGAGTTTCTGTCTTCCGAGCCCACGACTAACGTCTGCCCAGCCGAACCCGCGGTTCACGAGTCAAGTGAGTCAAGTCCCAAGTCAAGTGAGTCAAGTCCCGAGTCAAGTGAGTCAAGTCCCGAGTCAAGTGAGTCAAGTCCCGAGTCAAGTGAGTCAAGTCCCGAGTCAAGTGAGTCAAGTCCCGAGTCAAGTGAGTCAAGTCCCGAGTCAAGTCCCGAGTCAAGTCCCGAGTCAAGTCCCGAGTCAAGTGAGTCAAGTCCCGAGTCAAGTGAGTCAAGTCCCGAGTCAAGTGAGTCAAGTCCCGAGTCAAGTGAGTCAAGTCCCGAGTCAAGTGAGTCAAGTCCCGAGTCAAGTGAGTCAAGTCCCGAGTCAAGTGAGTCAAGTCCCGAGTCAAGTGAGTCAAGTCTCGAGTCATGTGAATCAAGTGAGTCAAGTGAGTCAAGTGCCAAGTCAAGTGAATCGAGTGAGTCAAGTGCCAAGTCAAGTGAATCAAGTGCCGTGTCAAGTGAATCAAGTGAATCGAGTGAGTCAAGTGCCAAGTCAAGTGAGTCAAGAGCCGAGTCAAGTGAGTCAAATGCCAAGACAAGTGAGTCAAGTGCCGAATCTAACCAAGTGAGTGAATCTAGCCAAGTGAGAGTATCAAGCCCAGTGACTCGCCGTCGCAGGATCCGGTGGGCGTTCCCAGACTCCTCGCCCTGCCGGCCCCGCCTCTGGGCCTCGCCCCGCCTCTGCGCCTCGCCCTGCCGGCCCCGCCTCTGCGCCTCGCCCTGCCGGCCCCGCCTCTGGGCCTCGCCCCGCCTCTGCGCCTCGCCCTGCCGGCCCCGCCTCTGCGCCTCGCCCTGCCTCTGCGCCTCGCCCTGCCGGCCCCGCCTCTGCGCCTCACCCTGCCGGCCCCGCCCTGCCGGCCCCGCCTCTGCGCCTGCCCTGCCGGCCCCGCCTGTGCGCCTCGCCCTGCCGGCCCCGCCTCTGCGCCACGCCCTGCCGGTCCCGTCTCTGCTCTTCGCCCTGCCAATCTCTCTCAAGCTCCATGAGACTGTCCCAGAGTCCGTTGCCAGCCCGGAGGTTGTCCCCCTTGGTTCTCCCAAGTATTTTTTTTGGGGGGGGGCAGTAGGAGGTCCCACGAGAGGGTCATGGAGGCAGCGCTGACATGGACCTTGTCGGCGCTATCTCCTCCTGAGCCTCCTATGCCCTGGTCCCCTGCCAAGCGTGCCCCGCCCTGGCTGCCATCACGTCCTGCTCCGCCCTGGTCTTCGCCTCGTCCTGCTCCGCCCTGGCCTTCGCCTCGTCCTGCTCCGCCCTGGTCACCGGCCCAGTCTGGTCCGCCCACGCTCTGCGGCCCAGGCCCGCCTTGCCTGGGTCCAGGTCCCGTTCCCCTGCATGGGCCTGGCCCCCCATCCCTCCCCCAAGACCGCCCTCCTGGACTTTTTTGTTTGTTTTATTGGGCTTCAGGAGCCGCCCATAGGGAGGGGGCTATGTTACGATGTGGTTTTGTGTCCTGTCATGTTTAGTGGTTCCCTGTCTTGTCATTAGTTCTCCCAGGTGTTTCTTGTTATCCACGCCCCCTTGTTATCCTGTCTGCTCGTTTGTCTTTGATTATTTAAGCCCTGTGTTTCTGCCCTGTCTTTGTCAGTTATTGAATGCATTTACGTACCACGAGTGTCTTGCCTGTTCTGAGTTTACCCAAGTCTGTATTATTAAAGTCTACTGCTGCATTTAGATCTGACTACCGCCTTTGCTTCCACGCAATTCGTGACAAATTGGTTAGATATTGAATCCTCCTTTTCACAATTTCCTTTAAGAGATCTTCTTTTTTGTTAGGAGTTTTCAAAAAAATAAAATGAATTTATGATAATCCAATTATAGTTAACACTCTGAAGGCATGGAGATCGGTCTGTAGGCTTGAAGGTAGATCTAAATTGACTTCTTTCTTTACCCCAATATTTAATGAATGATGGTTTTAAACGTTGGTGTAACTTGGGACTTATTAGGCTTGGGGATATTTTTTCAGACAGTAAATTAATTTCATTTATGGACTTAACTCAGAAGTATCAGTTGTTCAAACAAGATTTTTTTCGTTTCCTCCAATTGAGACATTATATTACTAATAACACAACACTTGTTAGGAATTGTGAAATATCTTCAATTCAGAGGTTATTTTTATCATCAGGAAAAATGTCTCTGGGTTGGTTTTAAAACTAGTATTAAACTAGAGTATTAAAACTAAATGGGAAAGAAGAGTTAGCTATTGACATTGATGATGAAACATGGGATGGCATTTGGTTTTATGCTAAGAAAATATCTGTTTGTACACGTTCAAGAGAAATACATTTTAAAATCATACATAGACTCCATATTTTCCCAAACCGCAGACATTTTTTAACCCCTCTCTATCGTCTATGTGTTTAAATTGTAAAACTGAAATAGGTACTTTAACACATTGGGCCCTATTTTAACGATCTGAAACGCAAGCATCAAGCGCGAAGCACACGTAACTTTGTGGGCGGGTCTTGGGCGCTGTTGCTATTTTACCGGCGGGATAAATTACTCTTGCGCCGACGCAAGTTTAAAAGGGGTTGGTCTGAAATAGCTTCATTATTCATAGGTGTGGTTTGGGCGTAACGTGAAATAAACCAATCAGAGCGTCATCTCACATTCCCTTTAAGAGCAGGTGCGCATGTTGCATGGCGGATTGCTATTATAACGGTGGATTTACCAGGCGCGCGCCAGGAGCGGTTCACAGCCGAGGAGAGCGGCGTTCTTGTCAGGGCAGTGAAAGACAGAGAAGTGCCGTTGTATGGGGATGGGAGATTTTTTTTTTTGGTTCTTGACGGACAAACTAATTTGTCAGATGTCCTTATATATGTGTCTTGCCACTATTGGGCAGGTCTGATCCGTCATTACTACAGTTAGCCTGAAACATTTGGGTAAATGTGTAAGCTAGATTTAGGCCTACATTTTTTTTACATCTTCATGGACACCACAATGATTTCCCTCATGTGTTAACATTTTTCCTTGTTATGATGTATGATTTGCAAAAATAAAAACTGCTGCATCTGTGTTGATGAGAGAATCAAATTGTATGCGCGTTGTGCACCCGCTACATTATGGCCAAGCATGCGCGCTTAAAATAGCATTATGAACAACGCGCAATGCACCACTGACTTTAGACTAGGTTTTTTCTGGTCAGTGGCGCAATTGTTTTCTGGAACTGCAAAATAGCACTAGGGAATGTTTGCGCCGAAACACGCCTCCTTTTTGCGCCGACCCGCCCAGGGAGCGCAAGTTCATTTCCTAGTTTACCAACGTGCGTCTGTGGAGGGAAAAGCCCGCTTTGCGCGGGTGCAAAATATGAATGATACATGCGTCAGTGTACAAAGTAATTTGCGCCGGGTGCAAGATAGGGCCCATTGTCTGTGGTCATGTAACAGACTGCAACGGTATTGGTGTTTGGTTCTGGGGGAAATGGAAAAGATCTTCAATATTCAGTTGGATTTTGACCCAGTGTCACTGGTGTAGGGTATACCTAATGGACGCATTGTTTCATGTGCTAATAAGAAATTGTACAATATTCTATCCTTTGCTGCCAGAAATGTTTTTTATTTAATTGGATCAGTGATAAATCTCCATCTCTTAAAGGGTGGCAGAAGGTCATTTTTGAGTTGATTCCCCTGGAGCGTCTTACCTATGCATTACATCAAAAAAAATGCCAGTTTTATAAAGTCTGGACCCCATATCTTTACTATTTGGAAATCCATCTTTGCCCTATTAAATTACAAGGAATTTTGTAATTGTATAACTCCCTGGACATTGAACCTTTGTCCTCTTCTGCATCTTTTTGAAATATGTTATTGTTTTGTTTTTATTCTCTAACCTGTTTTATTATGGCATAGGCCTGGTTTATATATAAATCGGAGCTATTGCTTTTCCTTTATTTTATTTTATTTTATTGAATTGTAATTTTATTTTTATTGAATTTGTTAGCGATGTCTTGTTATATTTGTATTATAATTAAAAATTCAATAAATATATATATATATTTATAGACAAAGAATTACAGCAGGAGATCACTGTAGATTTGAAAATCATGCTTTTCCCCATAATTGTTGAATTACGGAAGCTACACCAGTTACTTTTTTGCCAAGAGATTTCTTATTTCTTATTTTTATAAACGTATCAGACAGAGAGAAACAGGCATAGAAGGAAAAGGCTACAGGTGAGGAGGTCGTCATTCCAGATTCCTCTCTTATTCGTTTCTCTATCCTCTCACCCCATCATGCCAGCTGTAATGGTTTCTCCTCCCTCACCCCCACATCTCTCTATGCTTCTCTGAGTCGGTACAGTAAGGATTAAGCTTATATACACCACTCTGGAACTTTGTAAGGTAGAAAAACATGTTGCTTATGTTTAAAAATGGAACGTATACCTCATGCTTACACATTTCCATTTTAAGAAACTATTTCTCAGTGTATACATTTGTGGTACATTCGCATCAGTTGAAACATTCCTTTCCTTGTAAAGAACATACCAATTGTACACATTTAATGTATCATCATCATTGGAACATCTCTGCTCAGTGAACGTTGCTTTGCACATATACCTTTAATATATATAACTCTCCCACCTCCCCTCCTTGTCTAAAATATGATCCTTAAACACGTGTCCATGCAATCTATAGTCGAACTCATGCATTTAAAACTTCATAAGAAAATGCAACTGATTATGAAAACTAATAAAGAATAATAATACAGATACATAATATTAAATAATGAAATTATATTAAAAGATGAAATTTTAGTCCTCATTCACATTTACAGAATAAAACAAATACAATAATATGAGGAGTAAATGTACAGAGATTAGTTAATATGCAGGGATATGCAGACAAACAAACTGAAACGTAACATGAAGGGGTTTGCAAAGGTGACATACAGTATATTTGACAGTACACATACTATAGCAGTCAGCAGACCTCATTCATGAGTTTTCCTTTCAGATCAAATATTAATCATTCCTGTCCTGTTTCTGCAGGCAGCGCTCTTGACATCTCAGACGTGTCTCTGATCAATCCAGACCCGGTGGTGTCTTCGGCGAACCTGCCGTCACTCCTGTGTGTGAGCAGTGACTGGACCGGTTCTGGCGGCTCCAGTTCGCTGAGTTTGGGCCACGAGTATCCTGATGTGGACGCTCATGTTTTGAGCACTGAACCGGACCGAAGCCGCCACTCTGCCGCTAAAGTCACGTGGATTTCCCGCAATCACACATTTGGAGCTTTTTACTGCCAAGTCAAAAACTCGAACGGGAGTAAAATCTACACCTACAAGATGCTCTATGAAGGTAGTAAATCTTTTTTGAAAGGAAATCCTTGTTTGTAACGGCACTGGCCAGGATAAAGACATACACTGCTCTTGTAAACTGATCATATGTCGTTTTTTTAACTATTTCCTTTTTCTTCAGCTGACTTTTACCCTGAATCTCTGACAATCACTGTTAACAAAGGTGAAGACGTTAAACTCTCTTTCACGACAAAGAAATATTTACAAGAGGACATAGTCATCTATAAAAACGGTAGGAACTCATGAACAAACATCTGTGCATTGTTTTATTGTGACGTTCCTTGAGAAATTACATTTACATTTAATCATTTAGCAGATGTTTTTATCCAAAGTTACTTACAAATGAGGAGAGCAATAAAAGCAATCAAACCAACAATAGTGCAACAATATGCAAGTGTTGTGACGAGTCCCAGTTAGTCCAGTAACCTTTATTTCTATAGTGCTTTTTACAATACAGATTGTTTCAAAGCAGCTTTACAGAGATAACAGGAAACAGGACAGCACAGGACACGTAGCAAGCTTTAAAAAATGTTTTAGTAGATATATTGAATAGTAAGTGTTAGTCTTAATAGGTCAAATGTTGACAAAAAGATGCATCTGTGAGTGAGTGAGCGAGTGTGTGAGTGAGTGAGTGAGTGAGTGAGTGAGTGAGTCAGTGAGTGAGTGAGTGAGTGTGAGAGTGAGTGAGTGAGTCAGTGAGTGAGTGAGTGAGTGAGTGAGTGAGTGAGCGAGTGTGTGAGTGAGTGAGTGAGTGAGTCAGTGAGTGAGTGAGTGAGTGTGAGAGTGAGTGAGTGAGTGAGTGAGTGTGAGAGTGAGTCAGTGAGTGAGTGTGTGAGTCAGTGAGTCAGTGAGTCAGTGAGTGAGTGAGTGAGTGAGTCAGTGAGTGAGTGAGTGAGTCAGTGAGTGAGTGAGTGAGTCAGTGAGTGAGTGAGTGAGTGTGAGAGTGAGTGAGTGAGTGAGTGTGAGAGTGAGTGAGTGAGTGTGAGAGTGAGTGTGTGAGTGAGTGAGTCAGTGAGTGAGTGAGTGAGTCAGTGAGTCAGTGAGTGAGTGAGTGAGTGAGTCAGTGAGTGAGTGAGTGTGAGAGTGAGTGAGTGAGTGAGTGAGTGTGAGAGTGAGTGAGTGAGTCAGTGAGTGAGTGTGTGAGTGAGTGAGTGAGTGAGTGAGTGAGTGAGTCAGTGAGTGAGTGAGTGAGTGAGTCAGTGAGTGTGTGAGTGAGTGAGTCAGTGAGTGAGTGAGTGAGTCAGTGAGTGAGTGAGTGTGTGAGTGAGTGAGTGTGAGAGTGAGTGTGTGAGTGAGTCAGTGAGTGAGTGAGTGTGGGAGTGAGTGAGTGAGTGAGTCAGTGAGTGAGTGTGAGAGTGAGTGTGAGAGTGAGTGAGTGAGTGAGTGAGTGAGTGAGTGAGTGAGTGAGTGAGTGAGAGAGTGAGTCAGTGAGTCAGTGAGTGAGTGAGTGAGTGAGTGAGTGAGTGAGTGAGTGAGTGAGTGAGTGAGTGTGAGAGTGAGTGAGTGAGTGAGTGAGTGAGTGAGTGAGTGAGTGAGTGAGTGAGTGAGTGAGTGAGTGTGAGAGTGAGTGAGTGAGTGAGTCAGTCAGTGAGCGAGTGAGTGAGTCAGTCAGTCAGTGAGTGAGTGAGTGAGTGAGAGAGTGAGTGAGTGAGTCAGTGAGTGAGTGTGAGAGTGAGTGAGTGAGTGAGTCAGTCAGTGAGTGAGTGAGTGAGTGAGTCAGTGAGTGAGTCAGTGAGTCAGTGAGTGAGTGAGTGTGGGAGTGAGTGAGTGAGTGAGTCAGTGAGTGAGTGTGAGAGTGAGTGTGAGAGTGTGAGAGTGAGTGAGTGAGTGAGTGAGTGAGTGAGTGAGAGAGTGAGTCAGTGAGTGAGTGAGTGAGTGAGTGAGTGAGTGAGTGAGTGAGTGAGTGAGTGAGTGAGTGAGTGAGTGAGTGAGTGAGTGAGTGAGTGAGTGAGTGTGAGAGTGAGTGAGTGAGTGAGTGTGAGAGTGAGTGAGTGAGTGAGTGAGTGAGTCAGTCAGTGAGCGAGTGAGTGAGTCAGTCAGTCAGTGAGTGAGTGAGTGAGTGAGAGAGTGAGTGAGTGAGTCAGTGAGTGAGTGTGAGAGTGAGTGAGTGAGTGAGTGAGTCAGTCAGTGAGTGAGTGAGTGAGTGAGTGAGTGAGTGAGTCAGTGAGTGAGTGAGTGAGTGAGTGAGTGAGTGAGTGAGTGAGTGAGTGAGTGAGTGAGTGAGTGAGTGAGTGAGTGAGTGAGTGAGTGAGTGAGTGAGTGAGTGAGTGAGTGAGTGAGTGAGTGAGTGAGTGTGAGAGTGAGTGAGTGAGTGAGTGAGTGAGTCAGTCAGTGAGCGAGTGAGTGAGTGAGTGAGTGAGTCAGTGAGTCAGTGAGTGAGTGAGTGAGTGAGTCAGTGAGTGAGTGAGTGAGTGTGAGAGTGAGTGAGTGAGTGAGTGAGTGTGAGAGTGAGTGAGTGAGTCAGTGAGTGAGTGTGTGAGTGAGTGAGTGAGTGAGTGAGTCAGTGAGTGAGTGAGTGAGTGAGTCAGTGAGTGTGTGAGTGAGTGAGTCAGTGAGTGAGTGAGTGAGTCAGTGAGTGAGTGAGTGTGTGAGTGAGTGAGTGTGAGAGTGAGTGTGTGAGTGAGTCAGTGAGTGAGTGAGTGTGGGAGTGAGTGAGTGAGTGAGTCAGTGACTGAGTGTGAGAGTGAGTGAGTGAGTGAGTGAGTGAGTGAGTGAGTGAGTGAGTGAGTGAGTGAGTGAGTGAGAGAGTGAGTCAGTGAGTGAGTGAGTGAGTGAGTGAGTGAGTGAGTGAGTGAGTGAGTGAGTGAGTGTGAGAGTGAGTGAGTGAGTGAGTGTGAGAGTGAGTGAGTGAGTGAGTGAGTCAGTCAGTGAGCGAGTGAGTGAGTCAGTCAGTCAGTGAGTGAGTGAGTGAGTGAGAGAGTGAGTGAGTGAGTCAGTGAGTGAGTGTGAGAGTGAGTGAGTGAGTGAGTCAGTCAGTGAGTGAGTGAGTGAGTGAGTCAGTGAGTGAGTCAGTGAGTCAGTAAGTGAGTCAGTGAGTGAGTCAGTGAGTGAGTGTGAGTCAGTGAGTCAGTGAGTCAGTGAGTGAGTGTGAGTGAGTGAGTCATTGAGTGAGTGAGTGAGTCAGTGAGTGAGTGAGTCAGTGAGTCAGTGAGTCAGTGAGTGAGTGAGTGAGTCAGTGAGTGAGTCAGTGAGTGAGTCAGTGAGTGAGTCAGTGAGTGAGTGAGTGAGTGAGTGAGTCAGTGAGTGAGTCAGTGAGTCAGTGAGGGAGTGAGTCAGTGAGTGAGTCAGTGAGTGAGTCAGTGAGTGAGTCAGTGAGTGTGAGAGTGAGTGAGTCAGTGAGTGAGTCAGTCAGAGAGTGAGTGAGTCAGTGAGTCAGTGAGTAAGTGTGAGTGAGTGAGTCATTGAGTGAGTGAGTGAGTGAGTGAGTGAGTGAGTCAGTGAGTCAGTGAGTGAGTGAGTCAGTGAGTGAGTCAGTGAGTCAGTGAGTGAGTGAGTGAGTGAGTGAGTGAGTGAGTCAGTGAGTCAGTGAGTGAGTGAGTGAGTGAGTGAGTGAATCAGTGAGTGAGTGAGTGTGAGAGTGTGTGAGTGTGAGAGTGAGTGAGTGAGTGAGTGAGTGAGTGAGTGAGTCAGTGAGTGAGTGAGTGAGTGAGTGAGTCAGTGAGTCAGTGAGTGAGTGAGTGAGTGAGTGAGTGAGTGAGTGAGTCAGTGAGTCAGTGAGTCAGTGAGTGAGTGAGTGAGTGAGTGAGTGAGTCATTGAGTGAGTCAGTGAGTGACTGTGAGAGTGAGTGAGTGTGAGAGTGAGTGAGTCAGTGAGTGAGTGAGTGAGTGAGTGAGTCAGTGAGTGAGTGAGTGAGTGAGTGATTGAGTCAGTGAGTGAGTGAGTGAGTGAGTGAGTGAGTCAGTCAGTGAGTGAGTGAGTGAATCAGTGAGTGAGTGAGTGAGTGAGTCAGTGAGTGAGTGAGTGTGTGAGTGTGAGAGTGAGTGAGTGAGTGAGTGAGTGAGTCAGTGAGTGAGTGAGTGAGTGAGTGAGTGAGTGAGTGAGTGAGTGAGTGAGTGAGTCAGTGAGTCAGTGAGTGAGTGAGTGAGTGAGTGAGTCATTGAGTGAGTGAGTGAGTCAGTGAGTGACTGTGAGAGTGAGTGAGTGTGAGAGTGAGTGAGTCAGTGAGTGAGTGAGTGATTGAGTCAGTGAGTGAGTGAGTGAGTGAGTGAGTGAGTGAGTGAGTGAGTGAGTCAGTGAGTGAGTCAGTGAGTGAGTCAGTGAGTGAGTGTGAGAGTGAGTCAGTGAGTGAGTGAGTGAGTGAGTGAGTGAGTGAGTGAGTGAGTAAGTGAGTGATTGGGTCAGTGAGTGAGTGAGTGAGTGAGTGAGTTAGTCAGTGAGTGAGTGAGTGAGTCAGTGAGTGAGTCAGTGAGTCAGTGAGTGAGTGAGTGAGTGAGTGAGTGAGTGAGTGAGTGAGTCAGTGAGTCAGTGAGTGAGTGAGTGAGTGAGTGAGTCAGTGAGTCAGTGAGTGAGTGAGTGAGTGAGTGAGTCAGTCAGTGAGTGAGTCAGTGAGTGAGTCAGTGAGTGAGTCAGTGAGTGAGTGTGAGAGTGAGTCAGTGAGTGAGTGAGTGAGTGAGTGAGTGAGTGAGTGAGTAAGTGAGTGATTGGGTCAGTGAGTGAGTGAGTGAGTGAGTGAGTTAGTCAGTGAGTGAGTGAGTGAGTCAGTGAGTGAGTCAGTGAGTCAGTGAGTGAGTGAGTGAGTGAGTGAGTGAGTGAGTGAGTGAGTCAGTGAGTCAGTGAGTGAGTGAGTGAGTGAGTGAGTCAGTGAGTCAGTGAGTGAGTGAGTGAGTGAGTGAGTCAGTCAGTGAGTCAGTGAGTCAGTGAGTGAGTCAGTCAGTGAGTGAGTGAGTGAGTGAGTGAGTCAGTGAGTCAGTGAGTGAGTCAGTGAGTGAGTCAGTGAGTGAGTGAGTGAGTGAGTGAGTGAGTCAGTGAGTCAGTGAGTGAGTGAGTGAGTGAGTCAGTGAGTGAGTCAGTGAGTGAGTCAGTGAGTGAGTGAGTGAGTCAGTGAGTGAGTCAGTGAGTGAGTCAGTGAGTGAGTCAGTGAGTGAGTCAGTGAGTGAGTCAGTGAGTGAGTCAGTGAGTCAGTGAGTGAGTGAGTGAGTCAGTGAGTCAGTGAGTCAGTCAGTGAGTGAGTGAGTGAGTGAGTCTGAGTGAGTGAGTGAGTGAGTGCAGGTACAACTGAAGAAGAAAGGGTTTGAAGGAGAGGGGAGAGGATCGAGCAGACAGGTTGTAGGTGATTGGAAAGGATGAGTTTGAAGACTTCTGCCTCTGAGAGAGGAGAGAAGGAGGGGAGAGTGTGTGTGTTTGCTGTTAAGATGTGTGTGTCAGTTTGTGGTCTGAAAAATCTGCAGAGGATGGTTGTTTTATTAATGAAGAATGTGGCAGCAGTCGTCAGTGATTAGGGTTGATGGAGGAGGAGGGTTAAGATGAGAGAAGGTTTTGAAAAGCATGTTTTTGTGGTTCTAGCTGTTGTTTTTTTGTTTGTTTTTCAGGAAATTTTGAACACTCATCACCCAAAGAAGACATTATGGACATAATTCATTTCCCAATAACCAACACAAAAGCAAGTCATGCTGGATTATATTCCATCCGTTACATTTCTAAAGCTAAGTTCAGCTCAGCAATAACCCGACTGATTGTCAGGAGTAAGTCCTTCAGTTCATGCTTTCTTACCTAACGCCACAATAATTGAACACACTCTCTAATGGTGCAAAAAGTACACACTTGACATTTAAATTACAAGCGATGACTGTGAAATATTTGAGATTGAATGTGTCATGATCATAAAGATTCATAATACTGCTCCTCACTGTAAGTTGCACTGTAAAATGTCTTTATTGGCGAATCCATTGGGTTAAGTGTTTCTTTAGGAGTTTGTGGGAGGAGCCCTAATACATTTGTCTGGACACGCCAGCACAATTAGGTTGCTTTAAACCATTTGCTGAATGTGTAGAAAAGGATCATGTTCATATTATCTTCCCCTGTCAATTGAAGTTCCTGTTACATCCCAGCAGTATGTACGCTTATGTTGTGTAACGGTCAGTTGTTATGCTAACAGGTTGTAAGGCCGGTTTATGGGGCGTGAATTGTGCGAAACCGTGTCTGCCCTGCGCTAATGGAGGCGTGTGTCACGACGGGACGGGAGAATGCATCTGCCCTCCAGGCTTTCACGGACCCACCTGTCAAACCGGTAACACTCATATTCTTTGCCAATATACTCAGAGAGGACCCGTTTATTACAAGGGATGTATTTAGTTCTAATGTTAACATGATCGTTCTATGAATCAGACCCTATTTCGACAGGTTTTTATGGCTAGGTTCTCAAATGTGGGTTAGGGTTAGGTATGTGTTCTCTTCTGTGGAGTGTGTGTCGAGAGCATGAGGATGAAGTGTATGGTTGTGTGTTCTCTCATGAGGATGAAGTGTGGGTTTGTGTGTTCTCTCGTGTCAGTGTGTGGCGAGGGCCGCTTTGGCCCCACCTGTAAGGAGCGTTGTGTGTTCTTTTGTGTGTGAGTGTGTGTGTGTGTGTGTGTGTGTGTGTATCTGTGTGTGTGTGTGTGTGTGTGTGTGTTCTCTCGTGTCAGTATGTGGCGAGGGCCGCTTTGGCCCCAGCTGTAAGGAGTGTTGTGTGTTCTCTTGTGTGTGTGTGTATCTGTGTGTGTGTGTGTGTTAGTGTGTGTGTTCTCTCGTGTCAGTGTGTGGCGAGGGCCGCTTTGGCCCCAGCTGTAAGGAGCGTTGTGTTGTGTCTGTGTGTGTGTGTGTGTTAGTGTGTGTGTTCTCTCGTGTCAGTATGTGGCGAGGGCCGCTTTGGCCCCAGCTGTAAGGAGCGTTGTGTGTTCTCTCATATGTGTGTGTGTGTGTGTTCTCTTGTGTCAGTGAGTGGCGACGGTTGCTTTGGCCCCAGCTGTAAGGAGCGTTGTGTGTTCTCTCATGTGTGTGTGTGTGTGTGTGTGTGTTCTCTTGTGTCAGTGTGTGGCGAGGGCCGCTTTGGCCCCAGCTGTAAGGAGCGTTGTGTGTTCTCTCATGTGTGTATGTGTGTGTGTGTGTGTTCTCGTGTCAGTGTGTGGCGAGGGCCGCTTTGGCCCCAGCTGTAAGGAGCGTTGTGTGTTCTCTCATGTGTGTGTGTGTGTGTGTGTTCTCGTGTCAGTGTGTGGCGAGGGCCGCTTTGGCCCCAGCTGTAAGGAGCGTTGTGTGTTCTCTCATGTGTGTGTGTGTGTGTGTTCTCGTGTCAGTGTGTGGCGAGGGCCGCTTTGGCCCCAGCTGTAAGGAGCGTTGTGTGTTCTCTCATGTGTGTGTGTGTGTGTGTGTTCTCTCATGTGTGTGTGTGTTCTCGTGTCAGTGTGTGGCGAGGGCCGCTTTGGCCCCAGCTGTAAGGAGCGTTGTGTGTTCTCTCATGTGTGTGTGTGTGTGTGTGTTCTCTCATGTGTGTGTGTGTTCTCGTGTCAGTGTGTGGCGAGGGCCGCTTTGGCCCCAGCTGTAAGGAGCGTTGTGTGTTCTCTCATGTGTGTGTGTGTGTGTGTGTTTTCTCGTTTCAGTGTGTGGCGAGGGCCGCTTTGGCCCCAGCTGTAAGGAGCGTTGTGTGTTCTCTCATGTGTGTGTGTGTGTGTGTTCTCGTTTCAGTGTGTGGTGAGGGCCGCTTTGGCCCCAGCTGTAAGGAGCGTTGTGTGTTCTCTCATGTGTGTGTGTGTGTGTGTTCTCGTGTCAGTGTGTGGCGAGGGCCGCTTTGGCCCCAGCTGTAAGGAGTGTCGTGTGTTCTCTCATGTGTGTGTGTGTGTGTGTGTGTTCTCGTGTCAGTGTGTGGCGAGGGCCGCTTTGGCCCCAGCTGTAAGGAGCGTTGTGTGTTCTCTCATGTGTGTGTGTGTGTGTGTGTGTGTGTTCTCTCATGTGTGTGTGTGTTCTCGTGTCAGTGTGTGGCGAGGGCCGCTTTGGCCCCAGCTGTAAGGAGCGTTGTGTGTTCTCTCATGTGTGTGTGTGTTCTCTCATGTGTGTGTGTGTTCTCGTGTCAGTATGTGGCGAGGGCCGCTTTGGCCCCAGCTGTAAGGAGCGTTGTGTGTTCTCTCATGTGTGTGTGTGTGTGTGTGTGTGTGTTCTCGTGTCAGTGTGTGGCGAGGGCCGCTTTGGCCCCAGCTGTAAGGAGTGTCGTGTGTTCTCTCGTGTGTGTGTGTGTGTGTGTTCTCGTGTCAGTGTGTGGCGAGGGCCGCTTTGGCCCCAGCTGTAAGGAGTGTCGTGTGTTCTCTCATGTGTGTGTGTGTGTGTTCTCGTGTCAGTGTGTGGCGAGGGCCGCTTTGGCCCCAGCTGTAAGGAGTGTCGTGTGTTCTCTCATGTGTGTGTGTGTGTGTTCTCGTGTCAGTGTGTGGCGAGGGCCGCTTTGGCCCCAGCTGTAAGGAGCGTTGTGTAGACGGCCTCTGCCGATCGCTGGTCTTCTGTCTCAGGGACCCGTACGGCTGCTCCTGTGCGTCTGGATGGAAGGGCCTGAACTGCAGCGAGGGTGAGTTTAACACACACCAGATGTGTTCTACATTCATTATGTAGTTTTGTTTAATATCCCTCATTTTACTGGCTAAATGGTGTTAAAGCTGCAGTCGGCAAGTCTGGCAGATTCAGGGGACTTAGCCAATATGTTGAATGTTTGCAACTCTCATGCCCCTCCCCCACTACCACAAGCCCCTCCCATCGAGTTAGTGCTCGTCAGTGCGTGTATATGTAACGTGCGCGAGTGGGGGGGGGGGGGGTTCTGTGGCGTGTGTACGAACTGTGATTGACAGTCAGATCTCACACAGCCCTGCGGTGATTGGACCGGTGGATTTTTGCAAAAAAAAAAAAAAAAGGCTCCAAGTAGCGCCAAGAAGCGCCTCTAGGCTGATTTATGTTGTTCTGGTTTCAGTGAATATGATCAAAAAATCTTGCCGACTGCAGCTTTAATAATGGCAGTACTGTGAACTAGTTTTGTTGAAGATGTTCTGAAGTGAAATGCTATGTGCAATGAAAATAAACACAGTTCAAATATATATATTTTCTTTTGTAATTTTAATGAAATAAAATGTGAATTGTATTTCATTACAACCTTAATCTGTTAAGAAGTGATATTTTTGTATTATTATGATGACTAAAATATATGTCAGATATATTGAGGACACGTCTTCTGATTTCAGCCTGTCCGTCTGGTTATTACGGCGCCGACTGTAAACAGAAATGTGTGTGTGAACGGGGCGAATGCAATCGCTTCAGAGGGTGTGTGTGTCCAGGCAGGCACGGAGCTCGCTGTGAGAGACAAGGTGAAAATCATTTCAATTCAAAGCGAGCGAAACTGTCCTGTGTTTCTGAGAGATTCCCGGCCTCAATCCATGTCTGCATGTGGTTTCTTCGAAAGACATGAGACCTGTGATCGCGAGCAGTCTGAGAGACATCGAGCTCAACTCAGGCGCCACAAACACGATCAACTGCTCTGCGTCAGGCCAGCCCGCTCCGTTACACGGGGAAATAACCCTGGTCAAACCCGACAAATCCAAGCTCTATGTGAGTTGGATCGCAGTGACATCATCATTACTCTGTTTCAGCATGAGTTTATCTCCTCTAATCTCTGAGAAATCTGATAGTCTCTTGTTTTTCTCAGGCAGTGGACACACAGACAGAAAACGATCAAACAACGTCCACATTCAGGGTGGAGAAAACCACTTTATCTGCCGCCGGCCGCTGGTTGTGTCAGGTGAAAACCAAAAACTTTCAGGAGGAGAAGGACTTTATAGTGAATGTCAAAGGTGAGATTCTTCAACCTTCTCCATTTCTTTCCCAGCAATTATAACATAAGTGTTTCAAACGCCAAAATGTGG
Source organism: Rhinichthys klamathensis goyatoka (assembly GCF_029890125.1). Classification (NCBI taxonomy): domain Eukaryota; kingdom Metazoa; phylum Chordata; class Actinopteri; order Cypriniformes; family Leuciscidae; genus Rhinichthys; species Rhinichthys klamathensis. The sequence continues at coordinate 75,380 of NW_026607132.1, read as the reverse complement.
CATGGCTTTGAAGTTAGCAATGTCCATTATTAATAGTAATTATTTAATGTGGCAGGCAGCCATAATACTTTATAAAAGTAAGTTCAAGTTGAGGTTTATTGTCATTCCACTACATGTGGGAACATACAGTGGGACGAAATGTCGTGCCTCACAGGACCACGGTGCTACATAAGTACAAACATACAAAAATGTAACAGACATAAACATTGTTTGTCAAGCAACTGGTTGGGGAACAGTACAGTAGTGCATGAAAATATAATATAATAATAGCTGTTTTTTATACACGCAGCAGTGTGTGTAAAGTGTCTAGTGCATAGTTTGTAAAGTGTCTTAGTATGTTTCAGGAGGTAGGGGTTTGCATGGGGTTTCAGCGGGTGTAGTTTGAGTTCAGGGCCCTCACGGCCTGGGGGAAAAAGCTGTTGAGCAATCTGGCGGAGCGGGCTCTGATGCTCCGAAACCGTCTTCCTGATGGTAGGAGCTGGAAGAGACTGTGGGAGGGATGGGTGGAGTCCTTAACGATACTGTTGGTTTTGCTGGAGCATCGTGTAAGGAAAATGTCCAGGATGGAAGGGAGAGGGGCACCGATGATCTTTGCAGCTGTGTTCACTGTCCGCTGGAGGGTCTTGCGGTCAGCAGCACTGCAGTTCCCGTACCAAACAGTGATGCAGCTAGTCAGCACACTCTCAATGTTGCCCCTGTAGAATGTGGCGAGAATAGGTGGAGGGAGGCTTGCTCTTTTCAGCCGGCGGAGAAAGTGTAGGCGCTGTTGTGCCTTTTTGGAGAGTGACATGGTGTTGGTGGTCCAGGTGAGATCCTCTGTGATATGCACCCCCAGAAATTTAGTGCTGCTGACTCTCTCCACAGTCGAGCTGTCGATGGTCAATGGGGGGTGGTCAACCGAGTTTCTCCTGAAGTCTATCACGACCTCCTTTGTCTTTCCCATATTGAGGGACAGATTGTTAGTGCCACACCATTCAGCCAGCTGTGCCACTTCCTCTCTGTAGGGCGTTTCATCATTGTTGCTGATGAGACCTACCACTGTTGTGTCATCAGCAAACTTGATTATGTGGTTGGAGCTGAACTTGGCATTACAGTCGTGGGTCAGCAGTGTGAAGAGCAGCGGGCTGAGCACACAGCCTTGTGGGGAACCTGTGCTAAGTGTGGTAGTGCTCGAGGTGTTGTGGCCGACACGGACTGACTGAGGTCTTCCGGTAAGAAAGTCCAGGATCCAATTACAAAGGGAATTGTTGAGGCCCAGCAGGTTTAGTTTATTTATGAGCTGTTGTGGAATAATTGTGTTGAATGCCGAGCTGAAGTCAATGAACAGCATTCTAACATAGGAGTCTTTATTTTCTAGGTGGGTTAGAGCCAGGTGGAGGGTGGAGGAAATTCCATCGTCCGTAGAGCGGTTGGGACGGTATGCAACAATATGTTGTCAAAACAGTCTCCCCAAGAAAAGATTGCTGGGTTTTCTTTTACAGTTCGCATGTAAAACATAAAAAATACTAAACCGAGAAAGGGGATTAGGTTATGATAATAAGTCTATGATGTGATAAGTATGTGTGCTTTCACAGTGGTGTTAAAAATGGCTCTGACTGGCTTAGAACCTGAGCGATTGGACGGACAGAAATCAGTGTTTTCCTAAGGCTTCTCTTCATGCGAATACTGTAAAACACAAATGCTCTGACGTTCATGTAAATCTGTTCCTGCTCCGGTTCCACCGTGTCTGAGATGCTGTTAACATACACAAACAGTCACATCGAGCATTAACTGCACAATGTGCAAATACAATATTTTCATGGCATTTAGACTGATTGTGATTAAAATAATGTTTGCCGTCTCTGTCCCACAATAAAAAGTCTTTGTAAACACACTTTGTCATGGTAAATGTGACTTCTGGGTCCTTCATTATGTTAAGATGGCTCAGCTATCAGTGCCCTATGTTAGTATTTCTGTGAATTGGTAAATAAATGGATTGCAGCCCGGATCCTGGGACTGGATCTGCGATCTGATAACCAGTGACCTCTAATGTAGAACGTGTGTGCAGTCTAAAGCAGGAGATCACTGGCATAAAACAAGCAATATCAAGAGAGAAGCGAATATATTTATTTTACTTTTGCAATAGTTCATGCATTAATTTCCAGAACAAGCCATCTAACAGGCCGTTTCACATGTTAATCATAAGTCTTGTCTTGTGTCAGTTCCACCGCAGGCTCAGAATCGGCCCGTCCTGAACGGCAGCGGTCCACATCACCTGATTCTGCAGGTCGATAAGGATCCCTTCACGGGAGATGGACCAGTCACCTCGGTCAAGGTCGTCTACCGGCGGGCCAGCGCATCCACATGGAGAAGCGTTGAGGGTAACGGAGCTTAATGTGCTCGGAGTTTCTCAATGTGTGTGTTTTTGTGTGGTCTGTTTCTGCGTAAAACAGCTGGAACATTTCACATCCGAGGTTATAGGTCACTGTGTTACTCTTGGCAAGCTGTCTAGTGTAATAAATAATTCCATTGTGCAATAGATTACAAAAAGATGATGGAAATCTGATGAGCTGAACACATTTCTGATGGTTGTCATATACAGAACTTATTATGACTAGTCAGAAGAATGAGGCGGGTGAAGTCATTGCTCCGGAAAGACCCTTTCATTTCAGACTGGCGGAAAAGGCCAGAATCACTGACCGCATCTGATGTTTGTGTTTCACTACATGTAGGATTTTCCCTTATTAGCTAAATGTGTTTATTGGTGCTGGCACAAACAGAAGGACAGTGCAACTAGTGTTTCATAAGTGTTTCCAAAGGTGAAAAGAATGCAAATAGAAGGGACTGGAAAATCATCTTTGCAGATATGTATTGATAATATAAATACAGTATACAAAGTGTGTGTGTGTGTGTGTGTGTGTGTGTGACCTGATGGAGAAGTAGTTGCTCTCAACGACAACATAATCACTGATCCGCTGGTTTCCACCCTGGCGATCCTGAATAAAGACAGCACACCTCACCAGCTACAGATTAAACACGCAAGAGCTTTAATACTCCATCTTAGACAGACTAAAAACGGACAGCACTGGACGAGTCTCAGACTACAAGGAAAACTTGCACTACTTCAATTTGCCGACCATTCAGTGTCTCATTCTGTCTTGAAAAACCCCTCAATCTCAGATGAAATCCTAATATTTATGATTAAAGCAAGACTACAGTGTCTTCCAACGAAGTATAATTTGGCAACATGGTATCCATCCAAGCATGAACCCTACTGCATATTACATCCAACTCAGCAGGAGAATGAAACGGTTGCTCACATATTAAATGGATGCTACAATTATAAAGGACTTTATGTGGCCAGACACGACCGTTTGGTTGATTTGGTTGCAAAGGACTTGCATAAGGTAACCTGTGGACATGATAGTAAGATTTACATGCATAGCACTGTACAAATGAACTGGTTTCATCATAACACATCCGACAGTGAGTACTTTAAAAACATTCCTAATACTCCTGACGTTGTAATTGTAAACGAGGGTATGAAATCTGTGTGTATCCTTGAAGTGGCTTGCTGTTTTGACCTGTATATGGACACTTGTTACTATTCCAAATTATTGAAATATCAACCACTGGTAGATCTCATTTACCAACTTGGATACAATTGTAAATTAATCATTTTGGTATTTGGAAGTTTAGGCCATGTCCATAAGAGTGTGATCAGGGGGATGCAGTTAGGGGGGCTGCAAAAAAAGGAGGCAAAAAGGCTTGCAAAATTCTGCTCTGTTTCAGCCACCATAGGGAGCATGCAGATATGGAGACGGAGATGTTTTGTTTATCCTTGATGTGTCGAGTATTATAAATGAAAAGACTTGTACAAGTATGTTAGCCATGAACTGTAGACCTGTCACCTTGTCAAAGACCCTTCCCAGAGTATTTGGATCTTGTTTTCTTTGTAATGTCTTTCAGATCCAAATAAAAGCATTCAAATGTGTGTGTGTGAGAGAGAGAGACAGAGAGAGAGTGTGTGTGTGTGTGTGTGTGTGTGTGTGTGAGAGAGAGAGAGAGAGAGAGAGAGAGAGAGAGAGAGAGAGAGAGAGAGAGAGAGAGAGAGAGAGAGAGAGAGAGAGAGAGAGAGAGAGAGAGAGAGAGAGAGAGAGAGAGAGAGAGAGAGAGAGAGAGAGAGAGAGAGAGAGAGAGAGTGAGTGTGTGTGTGTGTGTGTGAGAGAGAGACAGAGTGATACTACCGAAAGAAGAAAACAAAACTCCACAAAGATCATTGGGAAGAGTGTTGTTTAGTTCTGAATAAGAAAACAATCCAAACGTCGCTGTCATTGACTCATTATTCTTGCTGTGTGGAATTCATACCCAATATGTGACAGTCTGTGAATCTGTTGCTGGATGTTTGAGTCGATACCAGATATGAATTAAAAAGAGACTCATTTGGCTGTGTGTTGAACAGCGAGCGGCTCTCTGGTAAAGCTGGATAATCTTTCTCCCATGATGGACTACACTACACTGGTGCAGCTCAGCCGCCGCGGACCAGGAGGAGCCGGCCAGCACGGGCCCGAAGCCACTTTCTCCACACAGAGGCTCGGTAAGAACTCTTCCTAAGCCCTAACCCTAACCCTAACCCTAACCCCAAGAACTAAACCTAACCCTACTAACGCTCAACCACATCTAACATTCACCAAATGATGAGATATTAAAGTGTGTGTGTTCTGTCCTTAGAGCCGCTCGTGGGTGTGAAATTGACGCCTGTCAATCAGACCTCGCTGGTCCTGTCGTGGGACGCGGCTCCTGCCGACGACACCTGGGGTTACGAGGTCACGTGTCAGCAGGTCGGAGCTTCAGAAACCGTGAGGAGATTCCAGCTCGTGTCAAACTCCTCCAGTCTCCATCTGAGCGAGCTGAAACCCAGACACAAATACCAGTGCAGGGTGACGACGACCAGCAGCGCCACAGATCTGCCCTGTCCCACCGCCAGCGCCTGGACGCTCAGCGACCGTAAGCATGATGTTAAATCTCCTCATGTATATGGATTCCTTTCGTTACGGTTACAGAAGATTACCTGGATATTTTCTTAAACTTGTATATCTATATCTCCTCTGAAAGCTCTCTTGATGTCTCTCATCCACCCGGGTCTGGCCAATTGATTTCTACAGTTCTGTTCACATTACACACTGTTTGAGAGAGACTTCACAGAAACTCATGAAGTTGATGCCTTATTGTGCACAATGAGCACTTTAGAGTTGTGCGATGGGATATTTTACACTTACAGGCGATCAAACAATGAAGCATATACAGTATAGCACTGTACGTATGTACACAAGCAGCACTTGTACTTGGTGGGGGTAATTCATTGGTTATGCGTTGATCCTTCAGAGCTTCCTCCTCCTCCTGCCAACATCTCCACCTCTAACATCAGTGACAGCTCAGCCTTCATCACCTGGTGTGTGTCCGAGGGTCACTCCGTCTCCAGAGCCGTCATCCGCTACCAGCAGACGGAGCAGAAGGACTACAGCCAGCAGGTGGAGCTCGGCATGCAGCCGGACCAGACCAGCATGAGCTTCCAGCTCATGCTGGTGGAGCTCGGCGTGCAGCCGGACCAGACCAGCATGAGCTTCCAGCTCCGGGGCCTGAGGGCCGACAGCACCTACCAGCTGGAGCTCTGGACCCTCAACAACGTGGGAGAGAGTGTGGATCGGCCACAGGTCATCCTCCAGACGCTGACCCCGCAGGAGAGCAAACGTGAGTCTGAGATCTAACCTTCCTATGTGTCTTCATCCAGTGCATCTCAAAAAGCTTCCACTACTGAAGTCAGAATCTGGTTTTCAAGTGAAGCAGTGTATTTATGCGTGAACATATTCTGGAAACTCCCAACTGTCTCTGATGTTGCGCTGTACACAGGGGCGGGTTTACCATTTTGGGGGCCCTAAGCAAAGTTAGGATGGTACGTTCTGCTCAAAGGTACAGTTTTGGATTCATCAGAAGTTATACATTCATTTAGTTATCAAACATACTGTCTTTCTGCTGCAAAACATTATTTCAGCAAAATGAACAAAAATCAGCAGCCTAGTTACACAAGGAACTTGCCCATGTTTTTGGCAGAAATATCAGCAAAAACGACTTTATATATTTCAAACATTGATAAAGACAACTAAACAGTCAGTAATAAAATAAGAACCAATAAAGAAATTAAAAAACCATTAAAAAACTTTTGTTATTAAAGTTACAAAAGTTATTCAGTCAAGATCAACATCTATATGAGGATATTTTGACATCATTGTGTGTTTATTTGTCCGTTCAACTTAATTGAATTCGTATTTGCGGACTAGGCCTAGATGAATCAATAAGTGGAACAGAAATGTTAAGTATCCAATTCCTGACCTTAAGTATCTGATTCAAGAATTGAAATCAATTTCTGATTCACAAACCAGTTGTCCGGCGCAGCTTATTCAGTGTGCGACCGCGCCGGGTCTTCCACCTCATCAGAGGTTTCTTTTTCCATTTTGAAATTGTAAGCTTGTTCAAACTTTGAGTACTGGATTTCTTGTCTTTTGTTTCTTTCCATTTTTGAGTAATGCGTGGATATTTGTGCTTAATAATTGTTTCTGTCTACTAATCCGGGCCGCCCGGTAATAAATCATGTCAAAAGGAGTCATGGATTGAGTTAACTGCTTTTGGCCAGCAGGGGGCGTCCAAGCCTGCATTAGCGTGGTTTGCGTGGTGGTTAACAATGCTACGTTCTGTACAGACTGCTGCCGAGTGGGAACTTTAAGTGATCGATCACTCCGACGGGATTCACTCATCCTGATGTCTTTCAAACCTTACTTTTATTTGACTGTGAAAAATTTAATATTTTGAGAAATGCTTTCTTATTTATTTGTAATTTTTTTCATAGAAGAAAGTAAGTCATATGGGGAAGTAAATGGCAGAATGAATATTTCTGGGTGTTCCCTTAAGTATGTAGGTTGACTAAAGTGAGCATCCTTCTGAACCACAGAATCACAGATGAGATTGGCTGTACAGACTGAGAGAGTAACACTGCCCTCTACAGACACGGATCACTTACTGTTTATAAATCAGAATCAGAAAGAGCTTTATTGCACACACAAGGAATTTACCATGGTATTGTAGCCTCCAGTCTATACATATAAATTTAACAAGGCACATAATAACATTTACGAATAAGACGCATATAGGTTTAGTTAGGATATACATTTACAGATAATGAACATATTTCCAGTATTTTTTAGTAATATTTATTACAGTAGGACTGTGACGCTATTTTCTTCTAGAAACAAACTTTGTTGTATTATTTTCCTGTTATCTCTGTAAAGCTGCTTTGAAACAATCTGTATTGTAAAAAGCACTACATAAATAAAGGTGACTATTTTAAATAATAATATTAATAAATAGGACTAAATGAATTTTCAAAGATATTGCACTAAACAGTGGAGTGTTGCACTTGGAAGGCATTTAACTATTCAAGAGGAAAATAGCCTGTGGTAAGAAGCTGTTTCTGTGCCGAGATGTTCTAGTGCGCAGTGATCTGAGGTTCACACAGGCTGTGGCCGGGACGAGCGAGTCTGTGAAGATTTTCTGGAAGAGTACAGGTCCGGAGGGTGAGCAGATACCAATAATCCTCTCCGCAGTCCTGTCCTTTGTCAAGTCACATTTATTTATATAGTCCTTTTTACATTACAGATTGTTTCAAAGCCACTTTACAGCTTTGTATTTTCCTGATGTCTGATTTGGTGGCTGAACCACACCAGTTATAGAAGTGCACAGGACAGACTCAATGACGGCTGAGTAAAGCGGTGTCAGCTGGCGAAGGAAGTACAACCTCTGCTGGGCCGAGTCAATGTGATTGTCCCACTTCAGGTCCGGAGAGATGGTGCTGTGCAGGAACCTCCACAGTGCTGTTCATGATGCTGAGAGGAGGAGAGCAGGGGCTCCACCATCATCTCCATTGTTCTGAGCTTGTTCAGATCCAGGTTGTTGTGACTGCACCAGACAGCCAGTTGTTCAAACTCTTGTCTATATGCAGACTGGTGCAGTCATGTGTGTAGGTGAGAAGTGCAGTGGAGAGAGAACACACACCTGAGGAGCACCAGTGCCGATAGTGAGGGTCATGGATGTGAGTTTCCGCAGTAGCTGCCGCCTCTCTGTCAGAAAGCTGGTGATCCACTGACAGACTGGGCTGGGCAGGAAAAACTGGGTCAGTTTAATGATAGAAGATGGTGGTTGAAAGACGAACTGAAGTCCACAAATAAGATCCTTGCGTCCCAGGTCTGTCCAGATGTTGCAGGATATAATGTTGACTGCATTATATACAGACGTGCTTACTCTGAAGACAACTGAAGAGGATCCAGCAGAGGTCCAGTGATGTTCTTCTGGTGGGCCAACACCAGTCATTCAAACGACTTAAACAACATGAGAGCGACAGGTCTGTTAATAAGTCAAGTGATTTGGGGTTTTTTGGGGACCGGGGTGATAGTGAAGCGTTTGAAGCAGCAGGGAACTTCACACTGCTCCAGTGATCTGTTTAAGATCTGCGTGAAGATTGGGGTGAGATGGTCAGGCTTTTAAACAAGCAGCTGAGACACCATCTGGGCCTGAAGCTTTCCTAGTCTTCTGTTTTCTGAAGACCCGGCTCACGTCCTCCACACACACCTGAAGCGCAGGAGGTGGAGAAGGGTTGCAGGAGGTGCTGGTGAGTGTGTAAAGTGAAGATCAGAGTGGGTGTGAATCTAAGATTCTCAAACCTGCAGTAAAACGCATTCAGGTCCTCAGCCAGTAGTTGATTCTCCTGTCTTGTAATTGGTGATGTTCATCATACTCTTCTAGACTGATGCTGGGTCATAGAACTGGATTTTCAGCTTCTCAGAGTAGCTTCTTTTAGCTACTCTGATCTCCTTTGTTAGTCTGTTTCTGGTCTGGTTAGGTTAACTGATTTCAGTTTCTGACTGTAAGTCGGTATAAGATGAAGTAGACTGTGATCAGAGAGCCCCAAATCTGATCGTGGGACAGATATGCATTTTTTGTTACAGTGAATTACAGTTTTTGGTGGAAGACCTGGAAGCCCGGCATATTTGGTGCATTGACAGGTATGAATTCAGGTTTCAGTGAAGCACAATGCAGCAGAGTTTGAAAAGTCTTTCTTTGTGCGGGTGAGGAGAAATAGTTCACCCGTTTTGTTAGGAAGGCATCGAAGATTTGCTGGATGGATACTTATAGTTAGAAAGCCACATTCACAGACCTTAACAAGCGCGTCGTTTCCGTCTGACCGCGTGTTTGAACAGAACCGCTGCCCCTCAGATCACAGTTCAACACCAGAAACGTTCAACAAAGCATTTGAATAATCAAAGACTGGAAAAATGTTGTCTGGTGTGTGTTGCCTTATGTCCAGTAGTTTGTCTCTTGTGAAAAAGAAACAGCAAAAGAACTGGGGAGCTCCACACGAGGCAGCCATCTTATTCTTTACTATGATGAACATAAGCCTCAAAACTGTGGTCATTTCTCTTCTGCATGACACAAAAAAACAATGCAATACAGTGTTTGTCAAGTCAAGTCAAGTCATCTTCATTTATATAGCGCTTTTAACAATGGAGATTGTTTCAAAGCAGCTTTACAGAGATAAACGTACAATTTACGGTAACAGAGATTGTTTTGGCTTTATAGCGATTTTTGAATAATGTTATTTCCAGCTAAAGTTGGTTTTGATTGATTCACTTCCAGCTAAATTATCATTTGTTATTACATTAGGGGCCACTAAGACGACGGCGTTCTCTCTAAACAGACTTTAAACGCGAACCTGTGACCTGATGGCGTTCACATGCACATTAAAAATTGATTCTATAGTTATATTCGTTTGAATATGTGTGCGCAGGTTTGTAATTTCCCAACAAACCATGCCTAAACAAACTACTTGTCTTGCCTATAAATTTGATACAGAGTTTTATTTTATCACTTCGAGGTACGCGAACCGGATTTTCAAGAGCGCTTTATCTGTAGAGTGGGAAAGGGATCCTCCATAGGGAGAGGATAGTTGACACTTCAGCACTGCATTGTCATCGGGTCCAGGCGAATCTCCTTGGTCAGATCTGGATACGGCCTGGATCCGGCAGGCTGCAGGAAAACCTCGGGATAAACAAAGACACTAAAGTTAGCGTAGATGCCATTCTTCTTATGATGTAACCAGTACATCTGGATTTAAGGGAAGTGTTCCCAGTTCCGGCTGACCTAATCTATGCAGCCTAACATTGAATTATCGAAGTCTATAATGTATTATGTGTATGCTAGGTCAAAGAGATGTGTTTTTAGTCTAGCTTTGAACTGACAGAGTGTGTCTGCTTCCCGGACAATGGTAGGAAGACTATTCCAAAGTTTTGGTGCTAAATAGGAAAAGGATCTACCGCCAGCAGTCGATTTTGATATTCTAGGTATTATCAACTGGCCGGAGTTTTGAGATCGCAATAGACGTGAAGGACTATAATGCTTTAAAAGCTCACTCAAGTACTGCGGAGGTAAGCCATTTAGTGCTTTGTAAGTAATCAACAATATTTTAAAATTTATACGATGTTTAATAGGCAGCCAATGCAGTGTTGACAGAACCGGGCTAATATGGTCATATTTCCTGGTTCTGGTAAGAACTCGAGCGGCTGCGTTTTGAACTAGCTGTAGTTTGTTTATTAAGCGTGCAGGGCAACCACCCAGTAGAGCATTACAGTAATCTAGCCTTGATGTCATGAACGCATGAACTAATTGTTCTGCATTTGTTAATGAGAGCATATGGCGTAATTTAGATATGTTTTTAAGATGGAAAAATACGGTTTTACAGATACTAGACACGTGACTTTCAAATGAGAGATTGGTATCAAAGAGCACACACACACACACACACACACACACACACACACATTCCTAACCGACGACGAAGACTTAACAGAGCAGCCATCAAGTGTTAGACAGTATTCTAGGTTATTACGTGTGGAAGTTTTTTGTCCAATAATTAGAATCTCAGTTTTTTCAGAATTTAGTAGTAGGAAATTACTAGTCATCCAATTTTTTATATCGGCTATGCATTCCGTTAATTTTGTGAATTGGTAAGTTTCGTCGGGGCGTGAAGAAATATACAGCTGAGTATCATCGGCATAACAGTGAAAACTAGTTCCATGTTCCCTAATGATATCTCCTAATGGTAGCATGTACAGAGTGAACAGCAACGGTCCTAGTACTGAGCCTTGTGGTACGCCATACTGAACTTGTGATCGATAAGACATCTCTTCATTTACTGCTACAAACTGATAACGGTCAGATAAGTATGATTTAAACCATGCTAGTGCAACTCCACTAATGCCAACATAATTTTCGAGTCTATTTAAAAGAATGTTGTGGTCAATAGTATCAAATGCAGCACTAAGATCAAGTAACACTAATAGAGAGATACAACCACGATCGGATGATAAGAGCAGATCATGTGTGACTCTGATGAGAGCAGTCTCAGTACTATGGTACGGTCTGAATCCTGACTGAAAATCCTCGCAGATAGCATTTCTTTCTAGAAAGGAACACAGTTGTGAGGATACGGCTTTTTCTAATATCTTTGATAGAAAAGGCAGATTCGAGATCGGCCTGTAATTGACTAATTTTGTAGGATCAAGTTGCGTTTTTTTAACAAGTGGTTTTATCATAGCCAGCTTAAAGGTTTTTGGTACGTATCCTAGAGACAAAGACGAATTAATGATATTAAGAAGAGGATCTATGACCTCTGGAAGCATCTCTTTCAGTAGCTTAGTCGGTATAGGGTCTAACATACATGTTGTCGATTTAGATGATTTAACGAGTTTAGAAAATTCGTCCTCTCCTATGGCAACAAATGAATCAAATTTTTCCTCAGGGACACTACAATGCACTCCCTGATGCGATACTGTGGTAGACGGTTGCATAGTTATAATTTTGTCCCAGACAAATACTTTTGTTGTACCAGACAAATACTTTAACGCCATGTGATCCAGGCACAAATAATACATTTTGACCATTTTAAAAATAAATAAATTCAAACAAATGAACAAAATATAATGAAGGTAAATGTGTATTATTGAGCAAAATGGGTACAAATGTGCGAAAAACAATGAAATATGCTAATACTGTTTAATTCACATTACGTTAATTAATGCTACATTATTAACATTTATTTAGCATACTACATTATTTAACCCTCTGGGGTCTAAGCTGTTTTTGGGGTCCTTGAGATATTTTGACATGCCCTGACATTTGTGCTTTTTTCAGTTGCTTATAAACATATTAATGGCACAGGTGTAATTGCACTCTATTTAGCACAAACAGGGCTACCATAATATGTGAGCAACATGTATGTACATGTTTGTATTTTTGAGAGAATATTGTTTATGCATGGTTTTTGAAAAAACTAAAAATGAAAGTTTCTGAAATAAGGCCACAAAACACATACTAAATATGTGTCCACAAGACTTTTGACTAATGGATGTTGTCGCCTAGAGTTTTTTCTTCAAAATGATCGGAAAATCATCCTGCCTAATCATTCACATAAAACAATAGATTATTTTAAATTGTGAAAAACATTTTTTTGTTTGGAAAGGCAATATGCGAACGGGCGTGAACGGCCCAACCCCCTCATGAATAATTAGGTGGTTCTCACCTGAGAAGACAAAGACCCGCATAATAATGAGCCTTTCATTCAGGTGTGTCACACAAGAAAGAATGCAAGGACAATATATATACATATATACATACACACACACACACATATATATATATACACTACCATTCAAAAGTTTGGGGTCAGTGAGAATTTTATTTTTATTTTTTAGAGGAAAGAAATCAATACTTTTATTTATCAAGGAATAATTAATTTGATCGAAAGTGACAGTAAAGACATTTATAATGTTACAAAAGATTCTAACCCTAACCCTATTCATCAAAGAATCAAAAAAAAAAAAAAAAAAAAACTGTACAACTGACAGACCAACAACTGTTTCAACATTGATAATAATAATAAATGTTTCTTGAGCATCAAATCCTCATATTATACTGATTTGTGAAGGATCATTTGACACTGAAGACACTGACTGTAATGACGGAGAAGAGGCAGTCGAATCCATCTGCAGCACTTTATTCAAACAGGTAATAAAACAAGGAATCACTGACATGAAACAAATGCACACGTTTCAGCATGTAGCGTGGCAAAACAAGACTTCGCAATGAACATAGAACTGAGCAGTCCAGATAAAGGGTAGGTAACGATTAACAGGTGGGAGTGATGAGACTGAATGGAGAAACCAGGCAGGGATGGAACCTAATGATAGCAGAGGGGAATGATAGGAAGTGCAGTTCTAGAACTCAGGTGACAAGGAGCGTGTGAGATCGGGGAGAGGTGAAGGCGCGCGCTCAGTGACACTGACACTGGTGATGCTGAAAATTCAGCTTTGATCACAGGAATAAATTACACTTTACTATATATTCACACAGAAAACAGCTGATTTACACTGGAGTAATATTTAATACTATAACTGATTTTTGTTGTATTTTTAATCAAATAAGCGCAGCCATGGTTAGCAGAAGAGAATTCTTTTAAAAGTATTTAAAATCGTACCGACCCCAAACTTTTGAACGGTAGTGTATATATATATATATAATCAAAATATAAATGAAAGTCAAAAGCACATTTTTAGTCATACCTGGAAACAAATCCTGTTCAAATAGGTTATATGGGCCATTCTATAGAATTGGTTCAAAGTTAGATTGGAAACATCTTGAAAAGAAAATGGTCTTTTTCCATAAATGTCTTATAAAGTATTATTTTTTAAAGTAGGCCAATACATTTTATCATACATATTTCAAAGTTAAAGGATTCATTATTTTGATATAGCCTAGCTTGCATTGGAACAAACACTATAACAGTTGATTAGTTTATTTTTGACAAAACATACTATATATTTAACATATGAGCAGAAACTGTCTAACAAAAGCTTATTTGATGTCTATTTTAGAGTAAAAACCTTATAATCTATCCAAAACTAGTCAACGACATGTTGGCATTACAGACACTATTCTATATCGCGATTAGAACAAATCTCAGTAGTCTATAGCAATATAGTTTGGATGTGTTCATGTAAAAATAACGTTTACTAATGTAGGAGCGAGATTGAATGAACGGCACAGATGCGATGTACATCTGTAGTAAACAACATCGCACGCGCGTCTGTGCCATTCATTCATTCACACACAGAAACGCAATTCATATTTAAACAGTCTTTGTGCAGTTTACAGACACTATTCAATAACGCGATTAGAACAAAGCACTTAAGAATAAATAACCTACTGCATCAGCTGAATCCGTGCTCCTCGAAATGAAACTACCAGCACTTCTGAGGTAACTTTTCCATGATTATTACGATAGTATTATTCCTCACAGCGCAGCAAGACGAGGTAAAGTACAAGATTCTTATTAAACTGGATGTTTTATCCAGCTGATGTGGGCGTTTTCATGGCTTGCATCAACATTTCCGTTTGAATAGCACGCGCTCTCAGTGGGCGTGGTCACATTAACACATCATACGCTATAATTAGCTGAAAGGAAAAAGACTGACATCTCTCTCTTTTCATACAGATTGCATAAACTGAGAATATTGTGAAAAATGTTTTTTATATAAATTACTTCATTTAAAAGAAGAGAATTTCAGCTTCATAAAGAAAAATTGTTTCAATCATTTTTCGGACTCGTTTCAGAATGAACTTCACTGACAGAGAGAATGCAAAATTCGCATCATGTTTATTTTTCTTTATTTGACAAAAAGCATAACACTTTGTTTTTATTGTGAGTATCCACAAAAAAATAGACACTTAACAGGATCTAATGATGTACAACACTTATATGTAAGATCAAAATCAACAGAGTAATTTGAGTCTCTTTGTCACTGATAAGGAAAAAAGTGAGCTTGTCGCGCCGGCGCGATAGCCGACCACAGAGGGTTAACACTTGACAGGTAACGTTCTGCAATATAGAATGTGATTTACAGCTGTATTCTAGACAGTAATCCTATCTGTTGTGTTTCAGAGCTGCACGGACTCACGGCTCATGGAAACATGCTCTTCTACGCCATACTGGGCTCCGCTGGCATGACGTGCATCACCATCCTGCTGGCCTTCTGCATCGTATTGCAGCTGAAGAGAGCCACCTTCCAGAGACGCATGGTGCAGGCCTTTCACAACATAGTGGTGAGATCACAACTGAATTCAGTCACAGCTTACTCTGTATAGCAGGGTTTCCAGTGATCCTGAAGACCTTCATTAGCTGCTTCAGGTCTGCTGGACCGGACCTACAGAGTCTGTAAACATCTGTCTTTCCCGTGCGCACAGAGAGAGGAGCCCGTGGTCCAGTTTAGCTCCGTGCCTCTAAACATGCCGAAGAAAGTTCCCAACTCCAGCCAGTCTGTGGCCTATCCAGCCCTGGATTGGAGCGACATAAAGTTCCAGGACGTGATCGGAGAGGGAAACTTTGGACAGGTGTTGAAAGCTCGCATTAAGAAAGACGGGCTGAGGATGGATGCGGCCATCAAGAGAATGAAAGGCAAGAGGAATTCGTCATTAGAGTCATTATGTGTGCTAGCGATTGCACAGTTTTTCTCACGACGTCTTATTCTCTGTCTACTCAATAGAATATGCATCTAAGGACGACCACAGGGACTTTGCGGGCGAACTGGAGGTCTTGTGTAAGCTGGGTCACCATCCGAACATCATTAACCTCCTGGGAGCGTGTGAACACAGAGGTGTGTGGCTCAAATGCATGATCTTCTTGATAGGGCATTACTGCATAACAGAGCTCATTTGCACTGTTTGCTTGTGCTGCAGGTTACCTGTATCTGGCCATTGAATACGCTCCTCACGGAAACCTGCTGGACTTCCTGCGTAAGAGCCGCGTGTTAGAGACGGACCCGGCCTTCGCCATCGCTAACAGCACCGCCTCCACGCTCTCCTCGCAGCAGCTCCTGCACTTCGCTGCGGACGTGGCACGAGGCATGGACTACCTGAGCCAGAAACAGGTGATCGCAGGAAACACACTGTCAAGTCAAGTCATCTTCATTTATTTAGCGCTTTTAATAAAGGATTGTTCCAAAGCGGCTTTACAGTGATAATAGGAAATTAAAGTAACAGAGATTGTTTTGGTTCTACAGCAGCTCCAGAATAAAGTTAATCTCCAGCTAAAGTCAGCTTTGATTGATTCACCTCCGTTGCAACGATCATCAGTTATTAACTTAGGGGCCGCTAACACGACACCGCTCTAACAGAAGACTCTTAAGTTCTCTCTACGCTAACTTCAAAAACGCGAGCCTGTGAGAACGCTGATGGCGAGCACATGCGCATTAAGAGTTCATTCTATAGGGATGCGCGTTTGAATATATGTGCCGGCGTGTAGTCCTTCCCTAAAAAACAAACCCTCAACAAACTACTTGTCTGGCCTTAAAATTTATAATACAGAATTTTTATCGCTTCGGCGTAGCCACGCGAACCGGAATTATCCCGACAATGCTTTATCTGTGGAGAGGTAAGGGAAGGAGGCCTTCACAGGGAGAGACTAGGGACACATCAGGACTGTGTTGTCGTCGCATCCAGAAGCAGGTCCTTCATCAGATCTGGATACGCCCTGGATCCGGCGGACTGCGGTAAACCTCAGGATAAACAGAGAGACGGTCCTAATAGCTGTCCTAAAAGTGTCTCTGCAATAGGATTATTTCCAGGATTAGTTCCCTAGAAACATTCCAGGATTTTTTTCCATATAGCGACTTAAATGGGGTCCAATGGGTTGAAGGTCCAAATGTGAGTTTCAGTGCAGCTTCAAAGTCTCGACACGATCCAGCCGAGGAATAAGAGTCTTATCTAGACAAACCATGAGCCATTTTATAACAAAATAAACATTTATATATCTTTTAACCACAAATGCTCATCTTGCACTAGCACGACTTCTCGCATTACGTTATCACGTTGAAAGGTCACGTGTGACATAGGAGGAAGTACAGACCTAGTGTTTACACAGCGAACGTGCAAAGACTAAGTCAAACTCCCTTTACAAAAAATAAATAAATAAATAAATAAAAGGTAAAACAACGACTTCGGAAGATTTTGAAGTTGGAGGAGAAAATGAGTTGGAGGAGTTTTTCGTCCTGCCCTCTCACAGAGCTAGTGCAACTGCCTTATTCCTCGGCAGCTGCAATTTAGACATTCAACCCGTTGGACCCATTGAAGTCCATTATATGGAGAAAAATCCTGGAATGTTTTCCTCAAAAACCTTTATTTCTTTTCAACTGAAGAAAGAAAGACATGAACACCTTGGATGATGTGGGGGTTAGTAAATTATCAGGAAATTTTAATTCTGAAGTGAACTAATCCTTTAATTGGGCTCACCAAACACATATTTATGTTTACTGATGCTAAACTATATAATTGATCATTTTCTCATACTGTATCTGCGCTTGTGTCATGCCTCACATCAGGACACCCTCATTCTTCTCACATAATCAAGTCGTTTACACTCTAGTCAATATGTCTTTTTTTTTACTACTTTGAAACCTACTTTAAAGTTTGCGTTCTCGAGCCACCAAAACACTGTTGTCGTTAAATTAACGGCCAGAATGGATAAAAAGTTTTCTATTTTCTGTTGAAGACGGTGTTGTGTAAGTACCCCTAAGGTAATATATAATGACTTTTACAATGGAAATTAATAAATTAAAAACTTACTTAAACTGGACAATATCTTTCTTGTAGATCTGCTGTACAGCCAAAACAATCATTGTTGGATTAATTTCCTGTTATCACTGTAAAGCTGCTTTGAAACAATCTGTATTGTAAAAAGCACTATATTAATGTAGGTGACTTGACTATGTGCATTTATTTGGTTAGTCACATTACCTTGCTATTTCCAAGTTGGCACCACTGCATATTTAATTAACATTTCTGAATATTTTTCTTTTGCAGTTTATTCACAGAGATCTAGCAGCCAGAAACATCCTGGTAGGAGAAAACTTTATGGCAAAGATCGCTGATTTCGGCCTGTCCAGAGGTCAGGAGGTTTACGTGAAGAAGACAATGGTAAAGATCTGAAGGCCGCTGCTCTTGTCATGCATAAATGAACGTGTGATTTAACGTGTGTGTTTCTCCGCAGGGCCGTCTGCCGGTGAGATGGATGGCCATTGAATCTCTCAACTACAGTGTTTACACCACCAACAGTGACGTGTAAGAGTCTTTCAGTCTGTTGTGTCTGCCTGAGAGTAACGTGTGTTGTGTCTGCGCTGAGAGTAATGTGTGTTGTGTCTGCCTGAGAGTAATGTGTGTTGTGTCTGCCTGAGAGTAACGTGTGTTGTGTCTGCGCTGAGAGTAATGTGTGTTGTGTCTGCCTGAGAGTAATGTGTGTTGTGTCTGCCTGAGAGTAACGTGTGTTGTGTCTGCGCTGAGAGTAATGTGTGTTGTGTCTGCCTGAGAGTAACGTGTGTTGTGTCTGCCTGAGAGTAACGTGTGTTGTGTCTGCCTGAGAGTAACGTGTGTTGTGTCTGCCTGAGAGTAACGTGTGTTGTGTCTGCGCTGAGAGTAACGTGTGTTGTGTCTGCGCTGAGAGTAACGTGTGTTGTGTCTGCGCTGAGAGTAACGTGTGTTGTGTCTGCCTGAGAGTAACGTGTGTTGTGTCTGCCTGAGAGTAACGTGTGTTGTGTCTGCGCTGAGAGTAACGTGTGTTGTGTCTGCCTGAGAGTAATGTGTGTTGTGTCTGCCTGAGAGTAACGTGTGTTGTGTCTGCCTGAGAGTAACGTGTGTTGTGTCTGCCTGAGAGTAATGTGTGTTGTGTCTGCCTGAGAGTAACGTGTGTTGTGTCTGCCTGAGAGTAACGTGTGTTGCGTCTGCGCTGAGAGTAACGTGTGTTGTGTCTGCGCTGAGAGTAATGTGTGTTGTGTCTGCCTGAGAGTAATGTGTGTTGCGTCTGCGCTGAGAGTAACGTGTGTTGTGTCTGCGCTGAGAGTAACGTGTGTTGTGTCTGCCTGAGAGTAACGTGTGTTGTGTCTGCCTGAGAGTAACGTGTGTTGCGTCTGCGCTGAGAGTAACGTGTGTTGTGTCTGCCTGAGAGTAATGTGTGTTGTGTCTGCCTGAGAGTAACGTGTGTTGTGTCTGCCTGAGAGTAACGTGTGTTGCGTCTGCGCTGAGAGTAACGTGTGTTGTGTCTGCGCTGAGAGTAACGTGTGTTGTGTCTGCCTGAGAGTAATGTGTGTTGTGTCTGCCTGAGAGTAACGTGTGTTGTGTCTGCCTGAGAGTAACGTGTGTTGTGTCTGCCTGAGAGTAACGTGTGTTGTGTCTGCGCTGAGGGTAACGTGTGTTGTGTCTGCCTGAGAGTAACGTGTGTTGTGTCTGCCTGAGAGTAACGTGTGTTGTGTCTGCCTGAGAGTAACGTGTGTTGTGTCTGCCTGAGAGTAACGTGTGTTGTGTCTGAGCTGAGAGTAACGTGTGTTGTGTCTGCCTGAGAGTAACGTGTGTTGTGTCTGCGCTGAGAGTAACGTGTGTTGTGTCTGCCCTGAGAGTAACGTGTGTTGTGTCTGCCTGAGAGTAACGTGTGTTGTGTCTGCCTGAGAGTAACGTGTGTTGTGTCTGAGCTGAGAGTAACGTGTTGTGTCTGCCTGAGAGTAACGTGTGTTGTGTCTGCCTGAGAGTAACGTGTGTTTTGTCTGCCTGAGAGTAACGTGTGTTGTGTCTGCCTGAGAGTAACGTGTGTTGTGTCTGCCTGAGAGTAACGTGTGTTGCGTCTGCCTGAGAGTAATGTGTGTTGTGTCTGCCTGAGAGTAACGTGTGTTGTGTCTGCCTGAGAGTAACGTGTGTTGTGTCTGCCTGAGAGTAACGTGTGTTGTGTCTGCGCTGAGAGTAACAAGTGTTGTGTTGTGTCTGCCTGAGAGTAACGTGTGTTGTGTCTGCCTGAGAGTAACGTGTGTTGTGTCTGCCTGAGAGTAACGTGTGTTGTGTCTGCCTGAGAGTAACGTGTGTTGTGTCTGCCTGAGAGTAACGTGTGTTGTGTCTGCCTGAGAGTAACGTGTGTTGTGTCTGCGCTGAGAGTAACGTGTGTTGTGTCTGCGCTGAGAGTAACGTGTGTTGTGTCTGAGCTGAGAGTAACGTGTGTTGTGTCTGCCTGAGAGTAATGTGTGTTGTGTCTGCCTGAGAGTAACGTGTGTTGTGTCTGCCTGAGAGTAACGTGTGTTGTGTCTGCCTGAGAGTAACGTGTGTTGTGTCTGCCTGAGAGTAACGTGTGTTGTGTCTGCCTGAGAGTAACGTGTGTTGTGTCTGCGCTGAGAGTAACAAGTGTTGTGTTGTGTCTGCCTGAGAGTAACGTGTGTTGTGTCTGCCTGAGAGTAACGTGTGTTGTGTCTGCCTGAGAGTAACGTGTGTTGTGTCTGCCTGAGAGTAACGTGTGTTGTGTCTGCGCTGAGAGTAACGTGTGTTGTGTCTGAGCTGAGAGTAACGTGTGTTGTGTCTGCGCTGAGAGTAACGTGTGTTGTGTCTGCGCTGAGAGTAACGTGTGTTGTGTCTGCGCTGAGAGTAACGTGTGTTGTGTCTGCCTGAGAGTAACGTGTGTTGTGTCTGCCTGAGAGTAACGTGTGTTGTGTCTGAGCTGAGAGTAACGTGTGTTGTGTCTGAGCTGAGAGTAACGTGTGTTGTGTCTGAGCTGAGAGTAACGTGTGTTGTGTCTGCGCTGAGAGTAACGTGTGTTGTGTCTGCCTGAGAGTAACGTGTGTTGTGTCTGAGCTGAGAGTAACGTGTGTTGTGTCTGAGCTGAGAGTAACGTGTGTTGTGTCTGCGCTGAGAGTAACGTGTGTTGTGTCTGCGCTGAGAGTAACGTGTGTTGTGTCTGCGCTGAGAGTAACGTGTGTTGTGTCTGCCTGAGAGTAACGTGTGTTGTGTCTGCGCTGAGAGTAACGTGTGTTGTGTCTGCGCTGAGAGTAACGTGTGTTGTGTCTGCGCTGAGAGTAACGTGTGTTGTGTCTGCGCTGAGAGTAACGTGTGTTGTGTCTGCCTGAGAGTAACGTGTGTTGTGTCTGCCTGAGAGTAACGTGTGTTGTGTCTGCGCTGAGAGTAACGTGTGTTGTGTCTGCGCTGAGAGTAACGTGTGTTGTGTCTGCGCTGAGAGTAACGTGTGTTGTGTCTGCGCTGAGAGTAACGTGTGTTGTGTCTGCGCTGAGAGTAACGTGTGTTGTGTCTGCGCTGAGAGTAACGTGTGTTGTGTCTGCCTGAGAGTAACGTGTGTTGTGTCTGCCTGAGAGTAACGTGTGTTGTGTCTGCGCTGAGAGTAACGTGTGTTGTGTCTGCCTGAGAGTAACGTGTGTTGTGTCTGCCTGAGAGTAACGTGTGTTGTGTCTGCGCTGAGAGTAACGTGTGTTGTGTCTGCCTGAGAGTAACGTGTGTTGTGTCTGCGCTGAGAGTAACGTGTGTTGTGTCTGCGCTGAGAGTAACGTGTGTTGTGTCTGCGCTGAGAGTAACGTGTGTTGTGTCTGCGCTGAGAGTAACGTGTGTTGTGTCTGCGCTGAGAGTAACGTGTGTTGTGTCTGCGCTGAGAGTAACGTGTGTTGTGTCTGCCTGAGAGTAACGTGTGTTGTGTCTGCCTGAGAGTAACGTGTGTTGTGTCTGCCTGAGAGTAACGTGTGTTGTGTCTGAGCTGAGAGTAACGTGTGTTGTGTCTGCCTGAGAGTAACGTGTGTTGTGTCTGCGCTGAGAGTAACGTGTGTTGTGTCTGCCTGAGAGTAATGTGTGTTGTGTCTGCGCTGAGAGTAACGTGTGTTGTGTCTGAGCTGAGAGTAACGTGTGTTGTGTCTGCCTGAGAGTAACGTGTGTTGTGTCTGCCTGAAAGTAACGTGTGTTGTGTCTGCCTGAGAGTAACGTGTGTTGTGTCTGCCTGAGAGTAACGTGTGTTGTGTCTGAGCTGAGAGTAACGTGTGTTGTGTCTGCGCTGAGAGTAACGTGTGTTGTGTCTGCCTGAGAGTAACGTGTGTTGTGTCTGAGCTGAGAGTAACGTGTGTTGTGTCTGCGCTGAGAGTAACGTGTGTTGTGTCTGAGCTGAGAGTAACGTGTGTTGTGTCTGAGCTGAGAGTAACGTGTGTTGTGTCTGCGCTGAGAGTAACGTGTGTTGTGTCTGAGCTGAGAGTAACGTGTGTTGTGTCTGAGCTGAGAGTAACGTGTGTTGTGTCTGCCTGAGAGTAATGTGTGTTGTGTCTGCCTGAGAGTAACGTGTGTTGTGTCTGAGCTGAGAGTAACGTGTGTTGTGTCTGAGCTGAGAGTAACGTGTGTTGTGTCTGCCTGAGAGTAACGTGTGTTGTGTCTGAGCTGAGAGTAACGTGTGTTGTGTCTGCGCTGAGAGTAACGTGTGTTGTGTCTGCCTGAGAGTAACGTGTGTTGTGTCTGCCTGAGAGTAACGTGTGTTGTGTCTGCGCTGAGAGTAACGTGTGTTGTGTCTGAGCTGAGAGTAACGTGTGTTGTGTCTGCCTGAGAGTAACGTGTGTTGTGTCTGCGCTGAGAGTAACGTGTGTTGTGTCTGAGCTGAGAGTAACGTGTGTTGTGTCTGCCTGAGAGTAACGTGTGTTGTGTCTGCCCTGAGAGTAACGTGTGTTGTGTCTGAGCTGAGAGTAACGTGTGTTGTGTCTGAGCTGAGAGTAACGTGTGTTGTGTCTGCCTGAGAGTAACGTGTGTTGTGTCTGCCTGAGAGTAACGTGTGTTGTGTCTGAGCTGAGAGTAACGTGTGTTGTGTCTGCGCTGAGAGTAACGTGTGTTGTGTCTGCCTGAGAGTAACGTGTGTTGTGTCTGCCTGAGAGTAACGTGTGTTGTGTCTGCGCTGAGAGTAACGTGTGTTGTGTCTGAGCTGAGAGTAACGTGTGTTGTGTCTGAGCTGAGAGTAATGTGTGTTGTGTCTGCCTGAGAGTAACGTGTGTTGTGTCTGAGCTGAGAGTAACGTGTGTTGTGTCTGCGCTGAGAGTAACGTGTGTTGTGTCTGAGCTGAGAGTAACGTGTGTTGTGTCTGAGCTGAGAGTAACGTGTGTTGTGTCTGCCTGAGAGTAACGTGTGTTGTGTCTGCCTGAGAGTAACGTGTGTTGTGTCTGCGCTGAGAGTAACGTGTGTTGTGTCTGCGCTGAGAGTAACGTGTGTTGTGTCTGCGCTGAGAGTAACGTGTGTTGTGTCTGAGCTGAGAGTAACGTGTGTTGTGTCTGCCTGAGAGTAACGTGTGCTGTGTCTGCCTGAGAGTAACGTGTGTTGTGTCTGCCTGAGAGTAACGTGTGTTGTGTCTGAGCTGAGAGTAACGTGTGTTGTGTCTGAGCTGAGAGTAACGTGTGTTGTGTCTGCGCTGAGAGTAACGTGTGTTGTGTCTGCCTGAGAGTAACGTGTGTTGTGTCTGCGCTGAGAGTAACGTGTGTTGTGTCTGCGCTGAGAGTAACGTGTGTTGTGTCTGCCTGAGAGTAACGTGTGTTGTGTCTGCCTGAGAGTAACGTGTGTTGTGTCTGAGCTGAGAGTAACGTGTGTTGTGTCTGCCTGAGAGTAACGTGTGTTGTGTCTGCCTGAGAGTAACGTGTGTTGTGTCTGAGCTGAGAGTAACGTGTGTTGTGTCTGAGCTGAGAGTAACGTGTGTTGTGTCTGCCTGAGAGTAACGTGTGTTGTGTCTGCCTGAGAGTAACGTGTGTTGTGTCTGAGCTGAGAGTAACGTGTGTTGTGTCTGAGCTGAGAGTAACGTGTGTTGCGTCTGCGCTGAGAGTAACGTGTGTTGTGTCTGAGCTGAGAGTAACGTGTGTTGTGTCTGAGCTGAGAGTAACGTGTGTTGTGTCTGCGCTGAGAGTAACGTGTGTTGTGTCTGCCTGAGAGTAACGTGTGTTGTGTCTGCGCTGAGAGTAACGTGTGTTGTGTCTGCGCTGAGAGTAACGTGTGTTGTGTCTGCCTGAGAGTAACGTGTGTTGTGTCTGCCTGAGAGTAACGTGTGTTGTGTCTGCGCAGGTGGTCGTACGGCGTGCTGCTCTGGGAGGTGGTCAGCTTAGGTCTGTGTTCACTGCATATTACTCAATATTCTCAATATTACTGTAGGTGTATCCCAATTCACGTGCTTATGCACTATTTAGCATAAATAGTGTGAGTAATGAAAAAGTTCTAAAAATCACTTCAAAAACCTGCATGATGAATCATCAAGTTAATTGGACACTTCATGCACTCACTGATCGCAGGTTTAATTAAACCTAGCGTATGAAGACATGCTATCAGAATGATACTGAATGACTAAATAACCATATAAAACTCGTACACTAGATGGTATAGAGAACATTTAGTGCATAATTTGGGACACACCTACAGTATTGGAGGTCGGTTTCGTGTCTGAGGTGTTCCTGCTGACATGTGATTGGTTGGCTCTTGATTGGCAGGAGGAACACCGTACTGCGGTCTGACGTGCGCTGAGCTCTACGAGAAACTCCCACTGGGCTTCCGGCTGGAGAAGCCGCTCAACTGCGATGACGAGGTGTAAGTGTGAAGCGCCGGTCAGCCACACATTTGCGAGAGCAAAAGGAATGAAGACTTTCTCTGTCTCGCTCTACAGGTATGAGCTAATGAAACAGTGCTGGAAGGAGAAGCCGTACGAGAGACCGTCATTCGCTCAGATCCTGATGTCACTCAATCGTATGCTGGAGGAGCGGAAGGTATCATGGGGATTATTACTCTTCCAGTTCTGATGAAGAGCATCATCATTACATGTTGTTTTGCTGATGACCTTCTCCTCTCATTCTGTCCAGACGTACGTCAACACGACGCTCTATGAGAAGTTCACCTACGCCGGCATTGACTGTTCTGCGGAGGAGGCTGGCTGATCTCAGAGCTTCATTACGCTTAATATCATCCTCTAATTCACAGACTAGAGGTTTACACACACTGTGTGTATCATATTTCTGTTTGCTGTGAAGTGTTTATTGATATGTGAGATGTTGACTGCAGATGCTGACAGATGTGTAACATTTGTATATTTCATTGTTTTTAATAAAACCCCTGTTGTTTGATACTGCGAGCCCTTCTGTTTCTGAATGTACATACTGAAGACTTCAATCCGGCAGCTTTAAGCCCAATAAACCTCTGGAAAAGCTTCAGAACAATCAAACATGATTTCAGTCTGTAATTATGTGTACAGCTGCAGAAAGTGGTTGGATATCATTTTAAAGGGCAGACAAACATTAGCTGTGTGAATAAATGAGGAAATTAATTTTAAACGTCCATCATCATTTGTCTCTATGACGGAGTAACTTTTGTCTGGCTAAAGTTGTCATTTCTACTGATAGGTCACAAATCTCTCTAATTCACCTCTTTGATTTTATTTACATCCCACATCACAATAATTCTTTTTTTTTTTTACCAAAGCCACTTTGTGTGTATTTTCTGACTGAAGACATGCCATACATATAGTACAAATCCGTTTTGTAAAGTGCGTTTCACAATACAGATTGTTTCGAAGCAACTCTGGAGAAAAGACACGTCTTAATGATAATAAATTACTTAATAAATTACATCCTATGCTATCAATGTCAAATGCGAAACAATTAGTTAATGCGTTCATGAGCTCAAGGCTAGATTATTGTAATGCTCTTATGGGTGGTTGCCCTGCACGCTTAATAAACAAACTACAGCTATCAACACTGCATTTGCTCCCTATTAAACATCGTACAAATTTTAAAATATTGCTAATTACTTACAAAACACTAAATGGTTTAGCTCCCCAGTACTTGAGCGAGCTCTTAACGCATTGGAACCTATTTCAAAGTTTGCGTTCTCGAACCACCAGGCACTGTTGTTGTGCGAATGAGCGGTCGGATCGCATTAAGGGTTTTCTGTTAGAGCGGTGTCGTGTTAGCGGCCTCTAAGTTAATAACTAATGATCTTTGCAACAGAAGTGAATCAATCAAAACTAACTTTATCTGGACAATAACTTTATTCTAGAGCTGCTGTAAAGCCAAACAATCTGTTACTTTAATTTCCTATTATCACTGTTAAGCTGCTTTGAAACAATCTATATTATTAAAAGTGCTGTAAAAATACAGGTGACTTGACTTGACTTAATGATACACTGTCATTTGGGCCTAATGAACAGAGAATCTTACATTAAATCAGCAAACTTCCTTCAGTCTCTTTAATCCTAGTGAAGCGTTTCATTCTGACAACTAACATCCAATAAATCTGCCAGCTAGAACAAATATAATTCACATGTAAGGTTTGCTTTTTCCTGAATTAATGATAAAACAACACTACGTTTTTTTGCACTAGTTTTGGTAAATCGTCTAAAAGGGAACATTTGTATTTTTCCCATTTCAACACCTAAAATAGGCGAACAAACAACTTAATTGATTGTTTTCATGTCATAGTTTTGTATAATACATTTTTTTTGGTCCCTGATATTTCCTAGATGTTTTGTGATTTAATAACGATTATGAGCGCTGTTCAATATGACACAGAATTGTCACTTGCTTTATTGTAAAATACACAAAGGATGTTGTTTTACATGCCATGACCATCAGAGTCAGCTTCTCCTCACAGATGTGTTCAGTCATCAGCTTCAGGCCTCAGGGCAGCGTCACACACGCGTCTCCCTCTGTCTCTCTCCGCGCCAGGATCACACACACCTCGTACACGCGGAAGGCAGCGAAGGCGGTGGCCAGCAGACACGCGGCGCCCAAGATGTACCACCAGTTGAAGAGGCCGAAGGAAACTCCTTTGCCGATGCAGTAGATGCCGAAACACACCAGCGCCAGCGCGGAGAAGAGCTGCACACACAGCGGCGGCCCAGAGGACGCGTGTTTCTCGCTCATGATGAGAAGCGGTTGCTCACACTGCGGGACACACGCCTGAGAGGGAAACCTGCTGGATGGAGAAAACAACGCCACTGAGAACTGAGAATGGCTGAGCAGTGAAATATATGTGAGTCTGCGTCATGACGAGAACATGAAGCCACAGAAGAGCGATGTGTGTTTGTCATGAGCTCTGAAAGCAGAGGCGATGGTTGGGTGTTATATACGCTTTAGCTTATCTTAGATTAAAGAAAGCAGAAAGAGATCTGCGCTCTAATCCTGCTGGGAATTAAGATGCGCAGCGTTTAAGGAACACTCGTTTCAATTACACTGACTTACAGCTTTCATGTAATTAAGGTAAGTGTGACTGATAAAGAGCTTATAGATCCTAAGTTAGTGTTTTTGAGGTCAACCAGGGATATTTCAATGCAAAGACGGGCAGAAGATTTACAAACCAACTTCAACGTCAATCAAAAACACAATTTGCAGTCAAAAATTTCTGCTAAATATGGGGAGCGACACAGTTCAATACAATCAAAATATTCTTTATTACTTTAATTGTGCAATTCACAGGGTAGGATGAACAAGTTTCTGGTTGTTTCACGGACGGGACCTTGAAAATGGAACCCACAACATCAAGTAAACTTAATTTGTATTAGTAGATTAGTAACTCTGATGCTTGAACAGAATCAGTGGAGATGCTGGAGGAGCGTTAAAGGCCTTTCACACCAAGGACTATAACTATAAAGATAATTCTAAAAATCGTTCTCCATATTAAAAGAATAGCAGAGTTCACACCACAACTATAACGATAAAGATATGAGGAACGATATCTTTAGGATCACTTTGAGAACGTTTTTTTTCCCAGCTGTCGAACGATAAAACACTGACAGCCAATCAGAATCCACTCGAATTTAAAGGTCTTGCGCATTTAAAATGTCAGTCGACATTGTGGAGAAGGTCCAGAACAATCCACCACTGTTTGAAATGGATATGGAAAACAATCTTTCATACCCTCTGAATAAATGGTGAGAAGTATTACCTCAGGTATCCAGTGCTCGCTTCGACATCATTGTCTTGCTTCCTTTGAAGTTGAAAAGACTAGGTGTTGTTTTTATTCCACTATATTGACTAAGTCATCTAAATTCACTGTTAGATTATTGGATTGTTTACACTAGCTTCACTCAAAACACAGCATGCTGAGGACATCTGCTGGTTAAAGCCGTGTAAATGCAACAAGAACAGCAAAAACATGTTCAATGACGTTATACACATTTTGAAACCGCAGCGCGCAAGCTTAGAATAAACAGGTCGTTATCGTTCGTTGATTTAGAATAAAAATTCCCTGCCCTCACCCCATGGCACTTACATTTCTGCAAGCAACAAGCATCCATACTCCAAGCCATTGTTAAGGGCATTTTTATGTCAAATTTGCCTTTGTTAACACTATCGGATAGGTTTATGGTTTAGTGTAGGTGTATATTATTTTAAAACAATGGAGTATTAACCCCATTAGCACCACTCAACGGATATTTCAATTTAGAACTGGGTGATATGTACAAACACCAACGTAATAAAATGTTGCCAGAATCCCGTTCATTTGTTTCGGATAAAACATAACTCGCTTTTAGCACCACTCAGTGGATATTTCACTTTGAAACTGTCATGAAACATGCACTACACAACGTAATATAATTTTGCAGAAATGTTACCACAGGTATGTTTTTCCAATGAGCCTGTGCTGACATTATGTATAGCCCTATGTAATCTGATGTTATGAGATGAGATGTTCACTATTGCACTATGGACAGAGTAAAGGTAAAGTTAAATCACACATGATTTAAAATGCACAGGCTCTCTGTATGGGGTGATGAGGCAAATGGTAAAACCTTCTAGGTCTAGGCCTAAGCGAGGTCATCTCCGGTTGGGAAAGCAATCCCCTCCTCAAAATCCTGATGATTGCAGTGCTCACTCTGTGCACAATTTCATGCACAAAGGACCTGGGGATATCAAAGGACCGAGACACCACCCTGAAGGATGCTTGCATGACCGAGCCAGAAGAGGAACAGCAGCACCTCAATGTCCCTTTCGTGGTCAGAATCCAGCCTTATTGCAGCAGTGAGGGACATGATGGACTGGCGAGAAAGAAGGAACCATCTGTTGATATGAACATATTTTGTTAGAACAGTACATTTGTGCAGTTTAAGTTTTGATTCATGTTGTGCTCAATTAATACTTGTGTATAACTGTATTTATTCATTGAAATATTTTCTTTTGTTCATTTTTTTCTTTCATTTTATTCATATTCTGTTTTTGTTAGTAAAACAAAAGTCATCATTATTCATCTTTCTTGAAAATATTTTATTTAACTTGTTCATTTGCTCACATTGTCTATCGTTAAGTATTGTCCATTCAACAATAAATTGGCATGATGTTGTCACAGAGTCAGCCCCGCCCTCAGCATCAGATTCCTCCACACGCTCCCAATCACCTGATTACTGATCAGCACCTCCTGCAGCCAATCATCACTGCACTATATAAGCACACTCACTTCAGTTCACCCATGTCTGGGCTCATCATTCTAACTTGAACACCAATCTGACTACCTACCTCTGGATACTCACCTGAATGTTCCAGTCCTGAACTACCTCGTTTTCAGTCTTCTGTCTGCTACACATCTCCAGTCTTCCGGTTCACCTGCCAGCCATCCTCTGCAACCAAGATAAGAACTGTTAACATTCTGCCAGTAGCACCCAATATATCTTCCAACCAGTTACTCGCCTGCCATCTTGTTTCTAAATAAACTAAGTTGGGTGTGACATGTCTAATTAGAAAACAAAAAAAAGCATCCAAAGGTGTGCACTTCAAGCAGCAGCCCAATGCCTCCTTTGTGCTGATGTTTGGAACTCCATGAAAAAATGAAAACTGGAATCAAATCAGCAGGTAAGGCTGTCAGGTAATTGATGAAGGTGTTTGTGTGAATCTAGCTTTGCCTCTTTAAATTTTGGACTTGTGATGATGCATAAGTCATTTGACAAAGCTAATATGGCTGATGCAGGGAAAGAACATGCATACTTTTTTTTTTTTTTTTTTTTTTTTTTGCAGAGATGTTGTGCGTTCTATTATTTATCCGTGTCGGAGTTCCGACTAGGAAGACAGACGTTGCCTAGCAACACGCACCAACACGCCCCCTTTCCTCTGATTTTCCCGCTCGGATTTCGGACAACCGTGAGGACACCGAGCAAGAATTCTGATACGGAATCCAAGATGGCTGTGCCCTGTGTGACTTAGTATGAATTGTTTTCATTGTTTTTGAACCGCTTTGGTTGTTTAAATGAAGATTTTAATCACTCTTTTACTACAATACCTTACTGCGTCCGTATCACTGCCTGTGGGTATGGGAATCGGTCTTGTTGTGAGTGCAATATTGAATGAAGCCTTGTTTCAAATGGGTGTTACTAACGTGGCTAGCGTTGCTAACAGAAGATAAACTAAAACATGAAATAAAGTGACAATTTTAGAAGTTCAAATGGCTGAGTTTTGATAAGTGCCTGGTATTCGGCCAGTGCTACCATAGCAACAGCTTTCCGGGTGGCGTCCATGTTTTTCTCCGACTCGGACGCGCAAAACATACCAGAGCGCTTGAAGTGTGGAAATGGCGTCATATCCGAGGGCCGAGTCGGTTCGTTGACAATAATAGAACGCACCATAAGTAGCTACTTTAAAATAAGTACCTACTCAAGATTATGTGATTTTTGGATGCAGTCTGAGAGGTTGAATCTCATTTGTAGTTTTGGGCCTGTACATCAACAACTTACATTTGTGAATAGTAAATAGCTTTGATTATTTTCTTCATATTATGTGACTTGCTTTTGCCCAGTCATGTAATTTACTCAGCTGGTACATCCTGACAGAAACCTTTATTATTTTATTATTTTAGTACTTTTTTATTATTTCCGTTTATACCCCTGTATTTATGCCTTTTGTCCTACTTATTTTGTCTTTTGTACTTGGCATGAGCATATTTTTTTCTTTAGCTTTTTAATAATTTCTTTGGTATTAATGTCACACACATGAAATTCAATTGTCAATTTTTGCTTTTTATTTTTTTGGATTGCCGTGCTTTACGGCTGTAATGCTTTTTCTTAGTCCAATTTTTACTCTTTTTTTTTTAAAGCAGCTGTTTTTTTTATATACTACTTTGTATTGTTTAACCTTGCATTGCCACTTTTTTTGTATTTCAGCACATTTTAGGATTTTGTCCATTTTTTTTTTCTTTTATGCCCTCTATATTTCAATCTGTCTTTTTGTCTTTTTCCTTTTTGTACAGTATTTTATTTATTGACTAACTTCCATTTAAACTTTTTGTTCTATGTGCCCTTTATGGCCCTGTCTAAGCTATTCTAAGACAGAACAAAATTATAAAGTTCACAAGCATAAAAGCTGCATGTCTCATTATTCTTCCTTTGCATTCCTATTCACCTTTTGTGTTTGTATTTCTGCTGTTGTGTCTTTATGCCTCGGCCAGTTTTAAGTCCCTTTTTTTTGTGCCCCGTTGTAGTGATGGTTTTTACAGTTTACATTTATTCCTTGTGGTGTTTGATTAAATTTGAAATGCCCTTAATGGTCCTTTATTTTTGTCTCGGCACTTATGTCCTTATCGTGGTCTCAATGGCCCTTTTTGTATTTGTGTATTTTCCCATCTTTGTATTTATTGTATTCTGATCTCTTGCCTTTGCATTTGTATTTATCACTGCCTTGTCTTTGCATTTTTTTTCTAAGCCTATTTTAGTTTTTTTTTTGTTTATAATTTAATGTCTTCCATACATCTTTCATTTATTAGCCATTATGCTGTTTTGATGGCCCAGGCCCATTTACTCTTTTAGGCCCATTCCTATTTTTTTAAATGGTTGTATTTTGTATTTAAATGTACTGCATAAAATGTTTTGTCTTTACTGTTTGTGTATATTTAAGCATTAGTGGCTGTCTTGCCCTTTTTCTGCTTTGATTATTCTCTATGCTCTTGTACTCATTTGTATTTGTGCCTGATGCTGCTATTTCATTTAGTCTATTTGAATTTTGTTCTGCCCCCTGATTGGATGGCTATCAGGTTCACTGGGTACTTCATTCATTTTCATGAACTTCTGGAAATGTGGAGAACTTTCTTTTTAAGTGTTCAACAGTTGGACTTGGGTGGGTGGAACTTGTGTGGATCTTGGTGGGCTGGACTTGTCCAGGGTTGATTTCAACCCTTCACCTCATCAGTCTATCAACTTCAAGTGCATATCAAAGTCACTTAAGCTACAATATATAGGGGTGCCTCCCATTCACAAAGACAGGTTTTTTTTTCTTAGTGTTTTTATTATTATTTATATTGTATTAATTTAGATTTTTGTATTTATGGTTTCGCCTCTTGTTCCATTTAAGATCAAGTTTGTCTTTGTCCCTTTTTTTTTATTTGATGACCCTTTTTGTGTCTTTGCATTTATGGTATATTTAGGTTTTTACTTTACTGTTTTTTTTTTTAAAGCCATTGTTTTTTATTATATACCTTACACTTGTTCCTTACATTGTCTATTTGCCCCTTCTTATATTGTAAAGCTTTGTATGGAAGTTGTAAACTTACTTGTCTTGTATTTAGTTACTTTTTCAATTTAAAGTATTTTTGTATTTGGGTTATGGTCCATATTTCTGTTTTTTTTTAAAGCCTTTGTTAACCTTTTTGTTTCTATGCTTTTATGGTTTTACTTGTGCCCTTATGCCACTTTGTGTAATTTTCAAAATTACTTAAGTCCTTGTCAGGTTTATATTCTTTTTTTTTTTTTTTTTTTTTTTATTATCATGTGTTGGCCGGTCCCTCCAGCTGTTTAGACAGTCCAGTCTGATGTCCTTCCCACTCAGCATGAAGCCTCTCATTGATGCTGCTCATCCCACCACCTCTACCCATGTCATCTAGTAAATGCGGCCTGTGTCCGCTGGCTCCTTTCAGCCCTTTGTCTCATCCTTCATTGGCCACCCTTTGCACCTTGGGTCCGCCTTTGGTTTCCAGATTACCACCTCCGTCAAGGTGTTGATCCTCTGTCTTTGTGCCAAGCCCCGGACTTAACTTTCACTCTGTTGACCTATCAGGTCCATCATGGGCAGTTATCCCTCAAGCTGTATCGGGCTCCCTCGTCCCTCTGACTCCACCTTGGTCAGTTATCACCCTGGTTGCACCACAGACTTCCAATCCTATGGCTATGCCTTGTCCCTCCACCACTATGGTTCTGCCTCTACCCTGCAGTGCAGTGGTCTTACCTTGGGTTTTCAGCTCTGCCTAGGTCCCCATCTCTAATGGCTCCATCTGGACTGGTTGTCCCCCGGGTTCTGCCTGGCCCATTTATACTTTTATTGACTGCCGTGGGCCGTGGCTCTACATCCTGGTGAGCCTGTTGGGCCCTCCTGCGATGTTCTCTCTCACTGTTCTCTCTGTTATCTCCTCTGTAGTGGTTCCCTTTGTCAGCACCTGCCTTGGTTGCACCTCTCTCCAGCTCCACATTGGCAAGCTGCCACTCATCCTCCTTTGCCTCTTTATTCATACTACGTTCAATTTTTTGTGGTTTCACTTTGTACAGTTTTGTATCCCTGTTTAAGTTTACTTGTACTTCATACTTTTTTACCCTTTTGTATCGATAGTAATGTTTTGTATTTATTCTGTTGATTGACTTAATGTATTTTTGTTTTATTGTAAAAGTGTTTAACAATTTTTGAGAAAAATAATTAAATGAGGTTAATTTATTATCTTTTAATTGTATGTTTTTTTTAAAGATTTTTTTGAAGAGCAAGGGGTGGAGTCCCAGGGGTGGAGTCCCAGGGGTGGAGTCCCAGGGGTGGAGTCCCAGGGGTGGAGTCCCAGGGGTGGAGTCCCAGGGGTGGAGTCCCAGGGGTGGAGTCCCAGGGGTGGAGTCCCAGGGGTGGAGTCCCAGGGGTGGAGTCCCAGGGGTGGAGTCCCAGGGGTGGAGTCCCAGGGGTGGAGTCCCAGGGGTGGAGTCCCAGGGGTGGAGTCCCAGGGGTGGAGTCCCAGGGGTGGAGTCCCAGGGGTGGAGTCCCAGGGGTGGAGTCCCAGGGGTGGAGTCCCAGGGGTGGAGTCCCAGGGGTGGAGTCCCAGGGGTGGAGTCCCAGGGGTGGAGTCCCAGGGGTGGAGTCCCAGGGGTGGAGTCCCAGGGGTGGAGTCCCAGGGGTGGAGTCCCAGGGGTGGAGTCCCAGGGGTGGAGTCCCAGGGGTGGAGTCCCAGGGGTGGAGTCCCAGGGGTGGAGTCCCAGGGGTGGAGTCCCAGGGGTGGAGTCCCAGGGGTGGAGTCCCAGGGGTGGAGTCCCAGGGGTGGAGTCCCAGGGGTGGAGTCCCAGGGGTGGAGTCCCAGGGGTGGAGTCCCAGGGGTGGAGTCCCAGGGGTGGAGTCCCAGGGGTGGAGTCCCAGGGGTGGAGTCCCAGGGGTGGAGTCCCAGGGGTGGAGTCCCAGGGGTGGAGTCCCAGGGGTGGAGTCCCAGGGGTGGAGTCCCAGGGGTTAGGGTTAGGGTTAGGGTTAGGGTTAGGGTTAGGCTTTTGAAAAGACAGCACCTTCCCCCGGACGACCTCTCCTGGTCATCCAGTTAGATAGGAAGGACGCAGAAATGCACTGGCCGGCGCATGTTTCTGATGAGGCTGATCCACCAATAACCAAAAAAAATTTTTTTTAACTAGTATTACTTCCCCTATTTTTGTGTTAATATTAAATAGCTTCTCATTTTCAGAATCCAGCTCTTGGCCATACCCGACTCACTCAGATCCCATCTTGCTCATCGGAAATCCTGACCGAGCCCATCCCCCCAAAAAAGAGTTAACTCATGATTGCCTTCAAACACGGAACGTCCTCCAACACAATTTTTAACCAAACGTGATAATCCCTCCTCTAATGAACACATCTTCAGTGGTGTACCTCAGGATCATCAGGTGTTTCGGCTCTTTAAACACCAGACACCCTCCTCTGAGGCGGCCCGCCCAAGGGGATCAATCCTGGGCGTGTGTTCAGACAATATCTATTACCCTCCAGGTAACTAAGCACTATTAACATCTTACCTAAGAGCACCAACTCCGATACAAAAATTCATAGCTCAAACTACAAAGGGCCTCCCCACCAACCCCAACACCTCAACCAATTATCTAACCCCTAATGCTAAGCATCGATAGAAGACTGGGAATCCGTATAACGGCCATTTTAACCCAAGGCCACCGTCTCTGCGTGCTGTCCTAGTGGACCCAGAGACGGTCAGATACTTTACCTTCCCCAAACCAAGTAGCCCCTTCGTTAACACCGCAAGGTATCCCAGGGTACCCGATAAGGGCCTGTGTCACGAGCCTCAGATTGGCGGGCACAAGTGCCTAAAATCGGCAATTTTACGAGTACCAAGCTTCTACCAATCGTCACCTCTAAGTTAATGCAATACCTTAACCGACATCACACTTACCAGTGTAACCGCAAGGCAGCATCAACCTTAACACAGTCCTATTCTCCCAATCCACCTATCTTAACACACCCATTACCACATTCCTGGTAACTCCACAATCCCCCATTACCCACAATCCTCGGTAATCCAACCATCCTGATATCGTTATCTTCCAACGTACTTCCCAGCACCATGAATCCTTCCCGATCCCATCGACGACTCCTTCTTGTCTCCTTTTAACGATTTTTCTCCGATTTTTTACCACCATCTATGAGTAACCTGTTCCCTTAACCTAACCATTTAAACCTTTTCAGACAAGAAACCAAGGTCAAAACCAATCCCCACACCGGGCCTCGAACCCCGATCTCCCTGTCCCCAGCCAACCGGCACAACCCACTATACCAGCCAATTACTCCCATCCCACTAATCCAATCCCGATAAATCCAGTCCCCAATGGGCAAAACCCACCTGTACATAAACATACCTATATCTACTATGCTAATGCTGGACTCGAACCCCGGTCTTCTGGTCCCAAGCCTACCAGCACTAACCACTCAACCAAGCTCTTCTCATGATCTCCCTCACCCATCTGCAATCTTAACCACGGATAAAGAACATACTCCCTAAAAATTGTTTTAGGTCAGTCTCGAACCCGGATCTCCCAGTTCCTAAGCTACCACCACTAACCACACCGCCAATGAATCTTTTAAAAAAATACTTATAATAATAATTGTAATAAAAGATAAAATATAATAATAATAATAAAAAACTATTATAATAATAATAATAATAATAATAATAATAATAATAAAAATTATTATAATAATAATAATAATAATAATAATAATAATAATAATAATAATACTAATGATACTAACACTGATACTGAATAATAATCATAATAATAATAATAATAATAATAAGAAGAAGAAAAAATTATAAGAAAAATTATTAATAATAAAAAAATATTATTAATAATAATAAAATTATTAATAAGAAAAAAAATTATTATGATGATAATAATAATGATAATAATAAATAATAAATAATAGGAATAATTATAATAATGATAATGATAACGATAATGATCATCAATCATAATAATAATAATAATAATAATAATAATAATCATCACAATAACAATAACCATAACAATAATAATAATAATAATAATAATAATAATCATAACAAAAATCATAACAAAAAAAATACAGGGATAGTCCAGTTAAATCCCCCTCCTGTGAGGGGTAGGTTTAGATATAATAAAATAATAAGATAATATAGCCCCAACCCCCTGTAAGGGGTAGGTTTTAGTGCTTGTGCAGATACAGGGATAATCTAATTAAATCACCCTCCTATAAGGGGTAGGTTTAGGTATAATAAAATAATCAAGCCCCAATCCCCTGTAAGGGGTAGGCTTTAGTGCTTGTGCAGATACAGGGATAGTCTAATTAAATTACCCTCCTATGAGGGGTAGGTTTAGTTATAATAAACTAATCAAGCCCCAATCCCCTGTGAGGGGTAGGTTTTAGTGCTTGTGCAGATACAGGGATAGTCTAATTAAATCACTCTCCTATAAGGGGTAGGTTTAGGTATAATAAAATAATCAAGCCCCAATCCCCTGTAAGGGGTAGGCTTTAGTGCTTGTGCAGATACAGGGATAGTCTAATTAAATTACCCTCCTATGAGGGGTAGGTTTAGTTATAATAAACTAATCAAGCCCCAATCCCCTGTGAGGGGTAGGTTTTAGTGCTTGTGCAGATACAGGGATAGTCTAATTAAATCACTCTCCTCTAAGGGGTAGGTTTAGGTATAATAAAATATTCCAGCCCCAATCCCCTGTAAGGGGTAGGTTTTAGTGCTTGTGCAGATACAGGGATAATCTAATTAAGTCATCCTCCTATGAGGGGTAGGTTTGAATCATGCCCCCAAAAAAAACTCACCACGCAAATTCAACCAAACAAATTCTTTATTATCTTGAGTTAAGGCCTTTAGGAAATTTGGTTAGGGTTAGGTTAGGTTAGGGTTAGGGTTAGGGTTAGGTTAGGGTTAGGGTTAGGGTTAGGGTTAGGGTTAGGAGGTTAGGGTTAGGATGGGTTAGGGTTAGGGTTAGGGTTAGAGGAAATCGATCCAAGATCCAAACCTGAGGTCTGAATCTGGCTGTGCACTGTCCATCGTGCTTCTGGCCGCTTCAAATACAGACACCAAAATGAACCCAAATATTGTCTAGAGAGATGTATAAAATTATAAAAGGGCTAAATTGCCACGGGGTACTCCAATAAGGGCTGAATCACAGAAAACACGAAGGGTAGGTGTTAGAAAAGAGATGGAAAGGGCATTCCATGAGCTCAAAACATTAAGCAGACTAACTCAACGCCTGTTTGGGCGATGAGAAAAATATCTGTGGCTCAACAACATCACCACACCACTAATGATGGTGGCCATTCTATTTTTCTAAAGTCTGTATCATTCAGAAACATTATCCAGACCAACTCTTAGCCTGTTTGGGCTGCGAGAAAAATTATTTTTTGGTTCAGCAACATCATCACACACATATGATGGCGACCATTACAGATTTTACGGTCTGTGTCATTCAGGAACTGTCTCGCGACGCGTTTCGGCCATCCTACGGCTCTCATCAGGCGAGTTCGAATGACTAGGGTGTCTCATTCCCTCTGTACTTTATAGTAATACCGAGGGCGGGGCCCCTCCCACTCTCTCCAAACACAATCAGCATGTATATGCTTCATAAATCGGTTTTCTGCTATCAACTTTGTTGTTTTTAATTTTAAAATTCATCTCTAATTTTTATAACTCTATACATACACCCACAAACACTCCAGGAACATCCCAATGCCCAAAATGAAGTCCAGAGTCCGAGGCACGGGCTGGATTAGGGGAAATCGATCCAAGATCCAAACCTGAGGTCTGAATCTGGCTGTGCACTGTCCATCGTGCTTCTGGCCGCTTCAAATACAGACACCAAAATGAACCCAAATATTGTCTAGAGAGATGTATAAAATTATAAAAGGGCTAAATTGCCACGGGGTACTCCAATAAGGGCTGAATCACAGAAAACACGAAGGGT
Source organism: Rhinichthys klamathensis goyatoka (assembly GCF_029890125.1). Taxonomy (NCBI): domain Eukaryota; kingdom Metazoa; phylum Chordata; class Actinopteri; order Cypriniformes; family Leuciscidae; genus Rhinichthys; species Rhinichthys klamathensis. Next base: position 36,988 of record NW_026607132.1, on the reverse strand, counting down.
AGGTGTTAGAAAAGAGATGGAAAGGGCATTCCATGAGCTCAAAACATTAAGCAGACTAACTCAACGCCTGTTTGGGCGATGAGAAAAATATCTGTGGCTCAACAACATCACCACACCACTAATGATGGTGGCCATTCTATTTTTCTAAAGTCTGTATCATTCAGAAACATTATCCAGACCAACTCTTAGCCTGTTTGGGCTGCGAGAAAAATTATTTTTTGGTTCAGCAACATCATCACACACATATGATGGCGACCATTACAGATTTTACGGTCTGTGTCATTCAGGAACTGTCTCGCGACGCGTTTCGGCCATCCTACGGCTCTCATCAGGCGAGTTCGAATGACTAGGGTGTCTCATTCCCTCTGTACTTTATAGTAATACCGAGGGCGGGGCCCCTCCCACTCTCTCCAAACACAATCAGCATGTATATGCTTCATAAATCGGTTTTCTGCTATCAACTTTGTTGTTTTTAATTTTAAAATTCATCTCTAATTTTTATAACTCTATACATACACCCACAAACACTCCAGGAACATCCCAATGCCCAAAATGAAGTCCAGAGTCCGAGGCACGGGCTGGATTAGGGGAAATCGATCCAAGATCCAAACCTGAGGTCTGAATCTGGCTGTGCACTGTCCATCGTGCTTCTGGCCGCTTCAAATACAGACACCAAAATGAACCCAAATATTGTCTAGAGAGATGTATAAAATTATAAAAGGGCTAAATTGCCACGGGGTACTCCAATAAGGGCTGAATCACAGAAAACACGAAGGGTAGGTGTTAGAAAAGAGATGGAAAGGGCATTCCATGAGCTCAAAACATTAAGCAGACTAACTCAACGCCTGTTTGGGCGATGAGAAAAATATCTGTGGCTCAACAACATCACCACACCACTAATGATGGTGGCCATTCTATTTTTCTAAAGTCTGTATCATTCAGAAACATTATCCAGACCAACTCTTAGCCTGTTTGGGCTGCGAGAAAAATTATTTTTTGGTTCAGCAACATCATCACACACATATGATGGCGACCATTACAGATTTTACGGTCTGTGTCATTCAGGAACTGTCTCGCGACGCGTTTCGGCCATCCTACGGCTCTCATCAGGCGAGTTCGAATGACTAGGGTGTCTCATTCCCTCTGTACTTTATAGTAATACCGAGGGCGGGGCCCCTCCCACTCTCTCCAAACACAATCAGCATGTATATGCTTCATAAATCGGTTTTCTGCTATCAACTTTGTTGTTTTTAATTTTAAAATTCATCTCTAATTTTTATAACTCTATACATACACCCACAAACACTCCAGGAACATCCCAATGCCCAAAATGAAGTCCAGAGTCCGAGGCACGGGCTGGATTAGGGGAAATCGATCCAAGATCCAAACCTGAGGTCTGAATCTGGCTGTGCACTGTCCATCGTGCTTCTGGCCGCTTCAAATACAGACACCAAAATGAACCCAAATATTGTCTAGAGAGATGTATAAAATTATAAAAGGGCTAAATTGCCACGGGGTACTCCAATAAGGGCTGAATCACAGAAAACACGAAGGGTAGGTGTTAGAAAAGAGATGGAAAGGGCATTCCATGAGCTCAAAACATTAAGCAGACTAACTCAACGCCTGTTTGGGCGATGAGAAAAATATCTGTGGCTCAACAACATCACCACACCACTAATGATGGTGGCCATTCTATTTTTCTAAAGTCTGTATCATTCAGAAACATTATCCAGACCAACTCTTAGCCTGTTTGGGCTGCGAGAAAAATTATTTTTTGGTTCAGCAACATCATCACACACATATGATGGCGACCATTACAGATTTTACGGTCTGTGTCATTCAGGAACTGTCTCGCGACGCGTTTCGGCCATCCTACGGCTCTCATCAGGCGAGTTCGAATGACTAGGGTGTCTCATTCCCTCTGTACTTTATAGTAATACCGAGGGCGGGGCCCCTCCCACTCTCTCCAAACACAATCAGCATGTATATGCTTCATAAATCGGTTTTCTGCTATCAACTTTGTTGTTTTTAATTTTAAAATTCATCTCTAATTTTTATAACTCTATACATACACCCACAAACACTCCAGGAACATCCCAATGCCCAAAATGAAGTCCAGAGTCCGAGGCACGGGCTGGATTAGGGGAAATCGATCCAAGATCCAAACCTGAGGTCTGAATCTGGCTGTGCACTGTCCATCGTGCTTCTGGCCGCTTCAAATACAGACACCAAAATGAACCCAAATATTGTCTAGAGAGATGTATAAAATTATAAAAGGGCTAAATTGCCACGGGGTACTCCAATAAGGGCTGAATCACAGAAAACACGAAGGGTAGGTGTTAGAAAAGAGATGGAAAGGGCATTCCATGAGCTCAAAACATTAAGCAGACTAACTCAACGCCTGTTTGGGCGATGAGAAAAATATCTGTGGCTCAACAACATCACCACACCACTAATGATGGTGGCCATTCTATTTTTCTAAAGTCTGTATCATTCAGAAACATTATCCAGACCAACTCTTAGCCTGTTTGGGCTGCGAGAAAAATTATTTTTTGGTTCAGCAACATCATCACACACATATGATGGCGACCATTACAGATTTTACGGTCTGTGTCATTCAGGAACTGTCTCGCGACGCGTTTCGGCCATCCTACGGCTCTCATCAGGCGAGTTCGAATGACTAGGGTGTCTCATTCCCTCTGTACTTTATAGTAATACCGAGGGCGGGGCCCCTCCCACTCTCTCCAAACACAATCAGCATGTATATGCTTCATAAATCGGTTTTCTGCTATCAACTTTGTTGTTTTTAATTTTAAAATTCATCTCTAATTTTTATAACTCTATACATACACCCACAAACACTCCAGGAACATCCCAATGCCCAAAATGAAGTCCAGAGTCCGAGGCACGGGCTGGATTAGGGGAAATCGATCCAAGATCCAAACCTGAGGTCTGAATCTGGCTGTGCACTGTCCATCGTGCTTCTGGCCGCTTCAAATACAGACACCAAAATGAACCCAAATATTGTCTAGAGAGATGTATAAAATTATAAAAGGGCTAAATTGCCACGGGGTACTCCAATAAGGGCTGAATCACAGAAAACACGAAGGGTAGGTGTTAGAAAAGAGATGGAAAGGGCATTCCATGAGCTCAAAACATTAAGCAGACTAACTCAACGCCTGTTTGGGCGATGAGAAAAATATCTGTGGCTCAACAACATCACCACACCACTAATGATGGTGGCCATTCTATTTTTCTAAAGTCTGTATCATTCAGAAACATTATCCAGACCAACTCTTAGCCTGTTTGGGCTGCGAGAAAAATTATTTTTTGGTTCAGCAACATCATCACACACATATGATGGCGACCATTACAGATTTTACGGTCTGTGTCATTCAGGAACTGTCTCGCGACGCGTTTCGGCCATCCTACGGCTCTCATCAGGCGAGTTCGAATGACTAGGGTGTCTCATTCCCTCTGTACTTTATAGTAATACCGAGGGCGGGGCCCCTCCCACTCTCTCCAAACACAATCAGCATGTATATGCTTCATAAATCGGTTTTCTGCTATCAACTTTGTTGTTTTTAATTTTAAAATTCATCTCTAATTTTTATAACTCTATACATACACCCACAAACACTCCAGGAACATCCCAATGCCCAAAATGAAGTCCAGAGTCCGAGGCACGGGCTGGATTAGGGGAAATCGATCCAAGATCCAAACCTGAGGTCTGAATCTGGCTGTGCACTGTCCATCGTGCTTCTGGCCGCTTCAAATACAGACACCAAAATGAACCCAAATATTGTCTAGAGAGATGTATAAAATTATAAAAGGGCTAAATTGCCACGGGGTACTCCAATAAGGGCTGAATCACAGAAAACACGAAGGGTAGGTGTTAGAAAAGAGATGGAAAGGGCATTCCATGAGCTCAAAACATTAAGCAGACTAACTCAACGCCTGTTTGGGCGATGAGAAAAATATCTGTGGCTCAACAACATCACCACACCACTAATGATGGTGGCCATTCTATTTTTCTAAAGTCTGTATCATTCAGAAACATTATCCAGACCAACTCTTAGCCTGTTTGGGCTGCGAGAAAAATTATTTTTTGGTTCAGCAACATCATCACACACATATGATGGCGACCATTACAGATTTTACGGTCTGTGTCATTCAGGAACTGTCTCGCGACGCGTTTCGGCCATCCTACGGCTCTCATCAGGCGAGTTCGAATGACTAGGGTGTCTCATTCCCTCTGTACTTTATAGTAATACCGAGGGCGGGGCCCCTCCCACTCTCTCCAAACACAATCAGCATGTATATGCTTCATAAATCGGTTTTCTGCTATCAACTTTGTTGTTTTTAATTTTAAAATTCATCTCTAATTTTTATAACTCTATACATACACCCACAAACACTCCAGGAACATCCCAATGCCCAAAATGAAGTCCAGAGTCCGAGGCACGGGCTGGATAACTCTATACATAC